>NW_018020689.1:416094-532198 GCF_002006095.1 Pseudomyrmex gracilis
ATTACGGTATATATATATATACATATATGCGTATGTGTGTGTATTATATATAGATATAGAATATATTACATATAATATATATAATATTCTCTTTTTTACCCTTTTCTCTGTTACGTGACTTTAGTCACGTGTTGTTTTTCCACTTCTCTCTCTCATTATTTTTTGAGTTTGATTTTCATGCGTTATTTCTGACATTTCTCATATGTGTATTATATCGTTTATAAGACGTATATACTATCTGTCATCGCAGTGACAGGTTGTGTTCACTGACAACACGTTAAATAAAAATAACAATAGCGTGCGCGTAGCACACGCTTGTGCTAGTAATAATAAAAACACATAACACAACTATCCGATTGTATTTAATGTACGATCTCTTCGATTGCTCGATCGATGATCCATGTTGGACATCTACCGAGGATCGTGAAAACTTTAAACCTGTTTTACCGTCGATCGTTTATTTTAATTTAAATAAAATATCGGTTCTCCACAATTCTCCAATTTATCGATATGTATCTTCAATAAGTATATACACAGTAGATATCGTAAATGTCTTTACACATGAAGTTGGCGTTACCAATACGAAACATATGGTAACGCCGCTTTCATGTGGAAAGACATTATTGGAATCGAATGTAGGATCACTGTCCGTTATATATAGTTGCCAAACCTTGCAATATCGGCGGAGTCAAAAAAGAACACATTCATCTGAGAAGATCAAAAAGAGATTGGAAAAAGAATATGTAATAAGATAGATTTTTCATTTGTTTGAAATCTCACATTTCCAGAGAATGATACATAAAATATAATTGAAGTTATATATTTATTTTTATCTTTTTCACGAAGTATAAATATTACCGATTTATCTTGTTTGATATTTTATACGTATTATTTCCATTATTAATCGCGTCCTAGAAAGAAAATGACAACACGTAACACCTCGACTTTAAGTTTTACAATCGTTCTAGATTTTAAATACTCAAAAGAAAGAGAGAAAAAAGTCTCTTAAAGTTGCGATAATGATGTAACACAACACTCATTCTCACGGTCATTGGTTTCAAATCGAAAGAAAAGAAATCGAACGTGCAATATCCGCGCCGGTTTAACTGTACAAGACGGTCTTTATCGTTCGAAGAACACATATAAACTCGCATTGTACAAGATCTCATCGTCAAACCGCAAAATATGCAAACCCGCTTCTAAAGCAATGTTAGCTTCAAGTAATAACTATATTTCTTTCCTGTCACGAAACCTCAAACTCGAAAGTATGCGGAAATCTTTTCTCTCCAGAGAGATACAAAGTGTATCTGGAAATTGTTGATCAAACATATTGTTAGTTGGAAGTCTTTGCAATATTTAATTAGCACATATAAATGACATAAATTACTTTTATTATTTTAACATAAAATTCTAATTTGTTGTATCAATTTTTAATACAAGGATAAATAAATCTACTAAATTTGTGCAAATTACAGAGAAATAATGGGACCTGTAAAGACGGCGGAACATAGCTTACGGGTATGTAGCACCGCGAACGCGTTTCGAGCGTGTGATCCACAAACAATCTGGCAACAACGGGGACCCAAGAAGCAGCGATCTTGCGGGAGTATGGGCCTCGTGAGACAGAGACAGAAATAACGCGAGTGGAAGAAGAAGCGCCTAAGTCTCAACCGTAGTGCGACCGAGCGAAAGAGAGAGTGGGAGGTAGAAAGAGTGAAAGAAAGAGAGAGAGAGAGAGAGAGAGAGANAGAGAGAGAGAGAGAGAGAGAGAGAGAGAGAGAGAGAGAGAGAGAGAGAGAGAGAGAGAGAGAGAAAAAGAGAGAACGACCGGCCCCTGAAAGCGTCGAGAAGCAGCATAACCGAGCGCGAGAGTCTGGTCCAGCGCGCACGTAAATCGAGCTCATTCCGTGTTCGAGAAGCATAAAATCTTCTCGAAAGATTTTCTTGCAATAGTTTTTTTCCGGCGGGATCGATCCGATCGGAAGTTGAGAACGCTCTAAAGCGGAGAATCCGGCAATCGGGAGAAGACATACGGTGCTGCAAAACTATCACGCGACTATCGTTCGGATCATCTCCGTCCATGTGATCTACTACACTCTCGTCCCTGCTGCTGCTCTCGACGTCTCGTTGGCTTCGTCGCGTGCGAAGGTAAGCGCTGCCCGATCGATCCATCGATCGCTCGCTCGCGACATCGGATTTTCCGACTCTCTGACGAAAAGATCGTATTCCTTTAATCGAAATCGATTATTGCCGCGAAATTGTACACAGCGTTACAACGTGGGACGGATACTAGTCGATTTGTAATCATTCCGGATCTTGCGTTTATTCGCGCGTCATAGAACACACTCATTATTTCATATACGTGCGCGCATATAAAATAAACAGGAGCATATCAAAACGCTCTTAATTAATTAATTCGATAATATTCATATATCATGTGAACCTGTTGATATTACGGTTATTGCAAATTAAGTTTACATTGTTATGTTGCATTAGAAACTTGTATGAACCTGTGTATGATAACACACAGCACGTTGTTTGACACATCGTTAAGTTCACAGACATATCGCGCCCAGAGGAACATCGAGGAGCACATACACGTCCTATGTAAATACATAAGACGTAAGGACGTCCCCACAACGAAGAGGCGGTAATGATCAATTTTACACGCTTATTGTCACGAGCTTCTCTCGTGCAATCTAAACGCTAATTAATTCTTTATGGGATCATCAGAGACGCGGGATGTTAGAGCATCCCTGGCAATGACATTTTAATCAAATCACATTGCCGCGAATACGACAACGAGCGCGGTGGGAAAGGAGCGTCGCGGGGGAGAGTAAATGACTGCCACTGATTACGAGCTCTCGTGTCGCGGTACAATCGACGCGACCGATGCGTTCGAAAACTACAAAACCCGGACTAATTAAAAGGGAATCAGGAGGCCCCGCCATTGGCGCTACCGCGAAAACACAAAATCCCTCTTGGCCGCGCGCCGCGCGATCGACCGAACGTATACCAACGAGCGCGCGCGCAAATCAAATATTAATAGCGCAATTAGCGCCGATTGTGCCTTAATCGGTTTTGTCGCTTTTTCCCAACGCCCGCGAATTTCCGCGTTTGCGACGCGAGACCGTATCTAGCAAAAAACTCGAGCTGGACCGCGCGCGCGCAACTGTCATCTTCTTGCCGCCCTTGCAGCGCCATTAATTTCGGATTATCGCAAATTGCTGGCGTTGTCCTCTGTTACGAGATTTTCTCTTCGTCCTATACGGGGACGCGGTAAGAAATAAATGATAAATGAACGCTTTCTTTAGAGTAAATTATATTTTGATTATATTTTGGAGCGAGATTTAAGATTGATTTGAAAAATTATATAGTTATATACTTACTTATTGTATATGTATGTAGGAACAAAATTATATTTCTTATTATATACTGCTTATCGTGTATTTATCGTATCTTTGAGTTTAACTACGAATCTTTCACAACAAGTTTGTATATTTGCGCGACTGTAGAGATTGTTCTCAAAAGAAAACAAATATCTCTTTTCACCTCTACGATATTCGTCGATTACCGATATACGACTCAACCGACAAATTCGAAACGGAAAACAGGGTCGAAGTAAAAGGCACAAAGCCGAGAGAGAGACGATAGAAGATTCGTATCCGCCGAATACATAGGACGCTAGAAGATTTTGCGCGCTTTGACTAAAACTTTGTAACGAAGTGTATAAGTTTATTTTTGATTTATTCTTAAAATTAAACACCAGACGTCCAAATTATTTTATTATTTTAAACAATACCAAACATTATCCTACATATATAACGTAAATATTTTTTAATTAAAGAGAGCCGGTATATATTAAGATCCCAAATGCGTTAATTAATTTTGAACGGTAAATAATTATATGCAGGAATTAAGAAAGACGCGCGCAATGCCGGCATTTATAACGCGGACAACAAGTTGGTTTCTTGAAGGATTTGTTTTGTTAATTACGCAAGACGTTATTATACTTAATTCACTTTTGATTAACGATTGTCTTTATAGAGACAAGCACGGAAACAATGGGAACTAGAGCCGTTGCCGTTGCAGCGGCGGCAGGTGCTGTTGGGATGACTGGCGAAGCGGGATTGGCTGGTGTGCCGAGACTACTGGAGGATCTGGCGCGGCTCTCCGAGGATAAGGACTCAGCTGATATCGTGTTTCTCCTAGGAAGGGACGAGACCCCGGTCTATGCTCACAGAATTATACTTCAAGCCAGGTCGGTTTTAACGAGCCATAATTTATGAAAACATTCATTCCGCCCTCAATTCGCGTTAAAAATAAGATGCCGAGATGTTACGGCAAATGGATTTTTTTTAGCGTCTCGAAGAAATTTTTAGACGATATTTATTCGGAAATATTTAAACTCTCTGTCGTCAAGAAAATATGTGGCTATATGAAGTCACACAACGTAATTACGGTAATTAGAAATCTTGATAAGTGACTCGTTCGAAGATAAATCTCCGATGAATTGCTCGCTATGTTTCACAAGACCTGATAAGATGATTTCTGTGCGGAGCAGCTATATTTTCTCAGTATTCCCGACAGGAATACGAAATTGCATGCAGTCGGTTACTTCGATAAATGAACACCAAGCGTGACACCCTCTGGGAACTGGATTATTTGTAACTGGATTATTTGTTGCAATAGTAATTTTTGCTTCAACGTTCCGTCGCGCACATCAGATATATTGTCAAGCGAGAGAGAGAGAGATTTCCTCAGGGAGCTTATAAACCCCGTAAATTAATCGTCACGTGCGATTAAATGTCACGGAAAATTCAATATACACGCGCGTATACAAATTTCTGAATACAATGAAGAAAACATTTTCGTAATACGTATATACTTGTTGTGTTGTGTGAGTATTGGTGACAAAATTTGCAAATAAGCGATGTACATCATAATCAAAGTTGAATTTAATGCAAAATGAAACGGTGTGTATAAAAAAAGGGCCGTTCATCAATAATCAATTTGCGACATCAAAGCGAATGCAAAGCCGCTTTATTTCCATCGAAAAACACGACAAATGTTTCCTTTCGCGCTAGCTGCAGATAGAAAAGAACAAAGCTCGTCAGTTGTAACGCGCGCGCGGGGAAATATTATATTGGAAATAACGGGAAGAAACGCGAAATTCTCTGTCGAAAGAAGCAGCAACTTATTGAACGGCGTGGGGGCGCCGGAGTTCGTGCCGGCAATGAATCTTAACTAAAGAGCCCTGTTACAGCTTATGAAGACAGTCACGACGAAGAGAATCGATCGGTTGTTCTAATTAGTTAGAGAACGAGAGGAGCGGTTCTCCTTTTCTCGAATCCCGCGGAGATTTCTATAGCTATACGTCTCTCGTGTACGCGTGCGTAATGTCTCTCTTTCTCTCACCTTGGATTTGTAAGAACGGATATTTAGATGGGACGAAGAACTGCGCGTTCGCGAAGAGTTGGGCGCGCGCGCATCGAGAGACAAGACGGGCGCTAATTGTAAAGTCAATTATGACATTTCCGCGAATCCCTTTAATATCGGGCGCGGAAAGTAACAGCGAGACCTTTGTCATCGCCCCGTCATCTCCACCCTCCGGCGTTATACTCGATTCAGTGGTGCGCTGCAGCGCGAGGCTCGGGAAAATTAAGTTACGCGTGTTCGTGACAGATGTCCGCGGTCGAAACGAACGGACAATGCGTGCTACCGCGCCGCCCAAACTCTTTACGACGCTCTCTCGCATTGAAAATCGTGATAAAGAGGCGTTCTCGAGGACTCGTCTGCCCGTGACGAGATAGTCTAGCTGAAAAAAAGCGGAAATAAAATTTTCTAAGAGCGCGCGCGTATTATCGATCCCCTTCACACACCTTCTTTCCCGGATAATCGTCACTTCGATAGAGTTCCGTTGAAAGATAGAGAGAGAATAAATGGGGCTAAAAAGTCGAACGACAATCGCAGATGTCGAGAGAAAAAATCAGACGGTAAAGTATTTTTTTTCTTTTGCTCTGATGAACATATCGCTTGCGACACGTTGCAACATTGACTAAATACACATTCGATATTTATTTTTATACAAAAGACAACAACTAGATTTTCTCAAAGCAAGAATTAATCGTAGTGTCTTCTAACGATTAGGTACACGTAAGTAAGTTTGCAATTTGTAATTTATTTGTGCGACTTTCCGTTATCGAGATTAAGAAATTTCGCGACACACGTAATCTCGTATACAATATTTTCTTGTAAAACCACAGTTTACGAAACACCAGTTTACGCGGATAAACATCGTTTTGCCCTCTCTTCTCTGATTTCGTACGCACTGCCAACACTCTCGAGTTTCACGTCGAGAGCTCGAAACTTTTGCCACGTCCGTCGAAAACGCTCAGCTTAACCGAGACTAGTGCAACCGTTCGTCTGTACTTCCGCGTGCTTTTCATCCACTTTACCTCGGGGTTTCTCCTTCGTGCGACCTAAGCGTTTTGTTATATATTTTCGCGTGCTTCTCATCCGGCGCCAGTTCGCGACCTAAGCTGTGACTTCAAAGGCTGCTGCGTTTCCGCGGCCTTTGACACAATTCTTTTTTGATTCGATGGAAAGCGCCGATGTACTTTGCGCGATCGCACGGCACTTTACACAATCCTGCAGTCTCCAATTTCTTTCTTTCATACCTTCCAAATAATATTACGACGTACAAACGAATTTTCTAAGGCAAAAAAATTGCACGATAAAAGTTTATCGAAAATTATGTAATTTATAGATGTGTAAATTTTTCTGTCTGTTTTACAGACATCGATCAGAAATCTATATATCAAAAAGATAATAATGCATACGTTACATCGTATTAATTTACGTGTATCGGTTATCTAATAAACACAATTAACATTGATCGATTATATTGTAAACTAATAATATTTGAGATAATATGAATTATCTAGTACAAATATCAATATATACAATATACAATGTATTCTCTAAACTCCAGATAAAATATACACTGTAATCTCTAAATTTCAGATAAAACTAATTAAAGTTGGATAATTAGGCGCGCAGGTGTATATACAGAATATTTTTTTTAATGAGAAATTGTTAGTACATAATAAAAAGGGGAATATTAACGAAGACGCGACGAATATATACATATATATACATATATATATATATATATTTGCAAAATAAGAGACGGTAAAGAATAACACGGTAAGGACTATTAACGGAATTAACTTTCGAGCTTCGTTATCAAAGTACAAATTATCATGAGTCTCTTTTTCTTTCCGCAGAACACTGTCTGCAAAACTAATTAACGTTGCTAAGACCACGCGGAATGAAAACAAAGCTTGTCTGAGTCGATTGAAAAACGAATCAATTTACGCTCGTCCGTCTGTCGGGTTGGAGCTCTTGTACCGAGCTGTTCCCGTTTCTTTCTTTCCTTTTGCGTTGTTGGAAAACACTCCATCTCGTAAATTCAATTTCGATCTGATATATTGAGGGGGTCAATAGGATACCGTTGGAATGTAGTACTGTATTTTTCTGTACGCGACGTTTATTCGATTTCTCATTTAATTATACACCAGTTCTCTCTAGTTTCGACATGTTCATCGCGACACACTGTTAAAGAACGGTAACACATATGCGCGAGGTGTTTCTATCGCGCTGCATTGTGTCACAGAATTTTATACACACTCATTGTCAATATGAGGTGAAAATGAGGTACGCGCGCTCGAATAATAGATTAAAACAGAAACTCGATATTTTCCAACATCACCAACGGTTTATTTATTTACGCCTTTATAGAGAGAAAACATACACTACGTTTTTTTTATAGTGTCTGAAAAAATATTTTAAATAATATTAATAAATAATTTATTTTCATATTTGCTCATATGTGGTGCAAGTTAAAGTAAATTATCTTTGTCAAAGTATTCGATTAAATTACACAGAAAGCCATCCCCGAATTTGGTAATCTATTTTATCCTGCATATCTTCGCGTTCATTACGCCAATAGCGTAATTTGTCGTACGAATCGAAGGGTCTGGATCGAACAATTAATAGGTCACTTGATAGGGGAAGTTTCTCTCGATCCACGCATTCTCTCGTTCGCTATCTTGTTCCTAGCGAAGGGAGGGGCACGGGAGAAAGGGTGCTTCTGAAGAGAACGCCTTTCTAAGGGTGGGTATGGAGCGCACTTCTGCCGTCGTGACTCGGTTTCGTGTGTCCCTGCTTCGTGACGAAGTCAATTAAGCTCTTTCGTAATATAACGAGAGGCACCGTGCGAAAACTAGCGTGATGCAGCATCGCGCCACTTGTTTGCTTTGGGGAGACGCGCCAGAGAGTCATAGATTGTTCAAAGCTCGGTATACGTGCAACAGCGATCGATACTGTCGCGTTTATTTTTGAAAAAAAAAAAAAAAAAAAAATCATTTTTTCAGATGCAAGAATTTCACAGCCGCCAAGAGGATTGGCACCGCCGGGAATCCGACACCGGTGCGAATGCCGCACGCTCATCCGGAAACGTTTCGCCAGTTTATTCGCTACATCTACACCGGTATGGTGGGTATCAATTATGCAATTTGATAGCTCTGCGCACGCAGTTAACAAGATCGAACGTACGTGATCTTGCAACATTGTTTTTTTTATTTTTTTAGTTTTTTTATTTTTTTGTTTTTTTTTTTATCACACTTTTTTATCACACAACACTTTTCTCCCCATTGTTTTTTGTTTCAATTTGAATACGATATATATTTTTATTTATAGCGAAGATAGTGAGACGCAAAAAATTTAGAAAAAACTCTTTATATAACTTGAATGATATTTTACTGATATAATTACTTTAAAAGAATTTGTATATTTATAAACCCGTATTTTAACAACAACAAAATTTTGACGGAAAATGACAGATTTCGGATAAACGGTCAAACTAACATCTTTTTAAACTAAATGATTGTAGATAATATTGCAAGATAGCGGAATTTTCGAAATGCTGGGATTGGCCCAGGAACTTGGCATCGAGGAACTTTGGAGAAGTTGCGAGGAGCACGTATCCACTACTTTAAGTCCTGGGAACGCGTGTGCGCTTTTAACAGCCGCTTTGGAAGCTCAAGAACGAGTTCCAGGTATTTATTTTGTTCTACATATACACGCAATAAAGCAATATCGATTTGCGCACTGTGACAGCTTTTGACCAGTTATATCATCTTTGAAAAGGCGTGTAAAGCTTCGCATAAAATGATATTACTCACCATAAGAAACAAAGAGCTCGTCTTTATCGGTTGCCATGTTTCATCATGTTTTCACGTTCTCGGCAGCACTTTACGAACGATCTCGATGCACGTCCCACGGTACATCGCCTGCGTATAGAAATAACATAAAAAGATATAGATACCTAGAATTTAAGAAACCGCGCGCGCGCGTACTATGTCTGTCAGACTTCATTTCCTTGTTTAAGAATTCTTTTAACTTGAAGTTTGTCACGTAAAAGTTATATGTACCGGTATTACTAATGATATTGTTTTACTGGTATTCTATTTACATTAATGCAATGCGCGTAATAAAATCTCAAAATGCCAAAGTACGCTATTGTGAAATTTTTGTTTGCTTATTTTTTTTCTAGTTAAGATAGAAAATATATGTACATATATAATACACATAAACAATTTTAAAATGATAAAATACCTAATAATCATCGTATATCCACATCACTTCTCTTCCACTTTGACGAAAAAACGCGAAATGCACACAATTTTTGGGTCAATTCGAGCACGTAAAAACACATCGTGTAGATTTCAAGTCGCGATTTCACTGTGCGCGCACAAGTGTATACGCGTAATGTTACAATAATGACTGTACGCGATATTTAACACGTTACTTCAAACGTTTATCACTTTATGAGAGACGCTCGTAAGAATTTATCGCGAACACGATTCTTTTTTTAACAAAACACTCGCAAAAAAACGGAGCAATTCGAATACGACTCCTTACTGTCGCCGCGACGGTCTCACAACATGGCGACCACTCAGTTTCGAGAATCGCAATATCGTTCCTCGATTCTCGAAATATCAAAAGAATCGATATCACCATATATCGCTTCAAATCTGGTAAAAGCAGGAAAAAGACTGAGAGCAGCAGGAGCTATATAATAAACTGTAATAGCTGTTTCGTCCTGTAAGCCAGCGCTATGTCCATGAGTGGTGCGCATTGGCACCTACGTAACCATGTCCACGAGGACTTGTCGGTACGTGCGCTGGTGGACATGGTTCTATTCCGCGCTACGTCCACAGCGTGCGGTTCTATTCTGTGCTATGTGCACGAGTTTAAATGGTCACTTTCTTTAAGTGTGTGAGTATATTCGAGAGCGTGAATTTGATTTTTTTTGAAATTTAAAATGACCGATCTCGTGATGAGAAGATGAGAAAGGAAAACAGAAAAGGATAAGAAAAACCATTGCAACTTTTCGTACAACATAAATGTGATATACCAGAAAAAATGTGATAGTCAAGAAAAGAATCTTAATTTAGCGAGCAACATCAGAATTCGTGGAGTGTAGTCAAATATCACCTCATTTTACATCATCATTTGCTGCTCTGTGNTTTATAAATTTTATTTTATTTTCTTAAAAATACTACATATATATATATCGCTCTCGAATATACTCACACACTTAAAGAAAGTGACCATTTAAACTCGTGCACATAGCACAGAATAGAACCGCACGCTGTGGACATAGCGCACCGACGTGTCGCTCGTGGACTGGCTGCGTAGTTCCAATGTGTACCACTCGCGGACATGCGCTAGTTTACGGGGCGGAAAAGTGATTACACATTCTCTTATAGACGTGGCTGCTCTCAGGCTTCTCGCTGAAAAAACTAAAATCAGCATCACTGTAGAGAACATAGTCATATTTGTTGACGTTGGTATCACTGTGTGCGTCCCACGCTTCCAGATATCATCAAAAACACAGTAAAAACAAATTTGTTTTGAGGACTGTTGTTCTTCGTCAATTTTTGAACAAGACACAAAAATGTCGTACAAAGGACCACAAAAGGTACAGAAGGTGATGGTTCAGCCCATCAACCTAATATTTCGATATCTGCAAAATCGCTCGCGCGTACAAGTCTGGCTGTTCGAGAACGTAAACTTGCGTATCGAGGGTCACATCGTCGGCTTTGATGAATATATGAACCTGGTGCTGGACGACGCCGAGGAATACCACATGAAGACGAAGAACAGGAAGCCGCTCGGACGAATCATGTTGAAGGGTGACAATATCACGTTGATACAGAACACCAATCCCGGAGGAAACTAACGGCGCGGGACGAACATAACCTCAACCCGGCGCCAAGCTTGGTTTCTTCTGAATCATCACACATCTTGATATCTTTGGACTATATACAAAAAAGACTCCGGACAAATGCGTATTGACTCTATAGAGATTAAAACTGTATTGCGTGATTGGATACTAGATATATGTATGAGAATGTTACTTTGAATGTCATATTTTGCACCATGATAAAGTTTGTATGTAAAAGCTCAGTCTGAACATGTATTATGTGTGAAGCTATGAAAGATAAAAGAAATGTGTACAAAGAATGAGTAAATAGTTTTTGTTACATACAATTACATTTGTATTTTTATCTACTTAATTTTATTATCCTCAAAAAATTTAATTGAAATACATGAATTTAAACTGGATATTCTATCTTTAGTAGAAAGATGTAACACTTGAGGAAATACATATTTACAAACAAAAATGGCAAAAATCAATTCATCTGTTTAAATGTTCTAAAAATATCTGACTCTACAAGTTTATCTTTTGTAAAACCAGTGAACCAATAAGCATTGCTGTATGTAAAAGTATGTACTAATTTTGCTGATTTATCTAAACTAAACCATTTTGCTTTTAATATATATAGAAATATTTTTACAATAAATTGCAGAAGTTTTTAAAGGTTTTTTTTATTTAGTTACATTCAGTGTTACAAATCAGTATATACAAATAACAGTTTAAGATAATTAAAAAAAAATTTCTAAGTACCTAAGATCTGTTATTTTTTATTCTTTAGGTGGAAAAGCAGCATGTTCTTCTTTTATTGAGAAATGTTTTACCTTCATTGGTGAGAATGCTGTGGATACAGTGAAAACAACAGCATTCTGTAATCTTCCAAAAGATGCCCTAATCAAATTGATATCATCCGATTATCTCGGATTAGAAGAAGAGGAGGTATGGCGAGCAGTTCTCAATTGGGCTAAATATCAGGTTTGCTTAGTTTGATATATAATATTTTTTCTCCTCTAAAGATATCTCCTAAAATGTCAAGAACACGGTGTTTAAATCACAAGCGTCGCTATTTTAGGCAGGAGTGACGCAGCCTACTCAGCACTGGACTGAAGAGGAGCGCATGAGAGTGTGCCAGCATTTGTCCGGTGTGATAAATCATGTACGACTGTTGTTGATCGACAGCCAGGTGTTCGCGGAGGAAGTGGAGCCGACGGGGGCTGTGCCGATAGAGATGTCGTTGGAGAGGTACGAATTTTTCAGTCCCGATCGATCGAGCGGCTCAAAATTTTTAAGGTACGATCTAACAGGGTGGCACCAACCGTGTGGCGGTATCGCCTTCGATTTCGACGTTTCACTTTAGGTATAGGTATGCAGCTCTGCCGAACAAGTATTCCGAGATATGCTCCGACAAGCGGCTCCAGCCGCGAGTAAGTCCATTTCTTTTCCCGGGCTCGCAGATTCTCAGGGACAAGGTTGGTTTCCAACGGCTCCTGAATCAGTGGTACGGCGTGTCCAAACAAACTTGGCGCTTGGTCTATCGGTGAGTTTCAAAAATTTACAAAAAATCAAACTTTGACTTATATAACTGTATTTTACAAACACACATTGATCTTTCTTCAGGGCTTCTACTCATGGTTATTCCGCTGCATCTTTTCATCGACACTGTGATAACATCTGCCCAACATACGTAATAGTGCTGGTACGTGTAAAAATTTTGTTCTCAACATTTGTGTTTTTATTGAAAAAAAACACGAATTCTGTTATTTGTCACTTCAGGGAGTACGCGGTGAAATATGCGGAGGGTTCAGTGACGTTCCATGGGGCAAAACCAATTCTAAAGCGCAATATATCGCTTCGGACAAGAGTTTTCTTTTCACGTTGACGAACAATCAAGACGTGCCGCCGACGAAATTTGATATTATAAAAAAATCATTCGCAATCTGCTACCATCCAGAGTGAGAATCCGCAATTTTGTGTAGATGATTCTCACACCTGTTTTTGTCCCAAATTTATTTTGATTTAATGTAATTTGCGCATTGCAGCATAGGACCTATTTTTGGCGCCGGAGCCGATCTGCTTATATCGAGCAATTGCAACGTCAACAAGGAAAGCTACAGCAATCTTCCTCACAGTTACGATGGAGATCACGCTTCGAGTCAACTGCTTATGGGCGATTATCACTTTTCAGTGGTTGACTATGAAGTATTCACTCCTAGCCACCCTGCTCCTAAATCCAATCATTGAAGCAAACTTGCAAAACTTTTTGCAATGATACATCATTTTTGTTGTAGTAAGTTCTCACGTAAGTGTTATTATATGTTATTTTTTCTCTCATGATATATATTATATTTTGATATATATATATATGTATATTTGATATTACATATTAAAACGAGAGAAAAACTTTTCTACTTTTATCACGAAAATCACATTTTTATACATACATATATATTTTTAAAACAACTTAATTCAAAGACTGATTATCTTATGTTATATGTGTAAAAATTATACGATATTTTTTGTGTAACAATCTCTCGAATAAATATTAGATCGTTTTTGATACTTATGTCATACTCTCAATCGTCTCTTTAATAGTCTCGGCAAAAGTACATATACCTACCTATGTTTCCGCTCTGTACGTAATGCACGACTTGTATGTTCGCCAAACAGAACATTGCGAAAAGCATACGTAAGGCAACGCGGATGTGTGTATTCATGAAACCGTCCGAGTATACTTGGCATACGTACGCGTTGAATATTCATATCGAGATATATTACGACTAAATGCGGCCATCTGTCACCTGACATTACTACGTTAAACAGTTACGTTTACAAATTCAGCTTAGCCCGACTACATATTGTCGTGGTTGTTTCTTTTTTTTTTGCCGTGAATTCGCGTATACATTAACGTCGAGATGCGAGACTCAATTCCTCGTATTCACTTCATAACAAGACTTACTAGTGCCGATTATGCTATGACGTCACGTGCGGTAGGTGTTACTAATGCCTTCCACTTCTAATTGCAACTTAGACACTGTTGTGAATCGTACACATAATGAAAAGTGTAATTTATCTGTATAACAATGCTTCGTAACACATTGAAAAATGATCGAAAGTATAAATTGATTCTTCACTTTATGCGCGATAAAAATTTGGATCACAGTAGTTTAATAAATGTGATTTACTAAATTCAAATTCTTTCTAGCACAAACTACACCAAAAAAGTTCAAAAATAACAATTTTTTTTTTATCCCGAATTGGCCGTTTAATGGGTTTTATGAAAATAGGTAAAATAACAACATTTTATTGTTACTATGTGTCATATACAAGTGCTTACTGGCCCCGGTCCCGTTCCCACAAACCATGCCGTTGTTCGTTTTATTGCCATGCCAAAGTTTATTTACAAACTTCCCATCTTATCAACTATCTAACAATACATGCGAAATAATGTACATGTCTCTTAATGTAAACGTGCACCTCTGACTATACGCACATATTTACTTCATCAATTAAATATAATAAACGCCTGTTATATAAATAGATAATTTTATTATAAATGTTCTTTTTTATTATATTTAATCGATGTTTTTTTTTTATATTATATATGTATATAACTTATACAATTGTATACACGCATACGTACGTACATAATTGGAATAAAACGATTTTTCTTACATAGTGATATACAATACTGGCCCTTTATTGACTACGTTCAAATCTACAAGAAGCGCCTAAAACGAGACGCGACGTCAACAGTGATCAACAATAATTGTAAAATATTCTCTATTTCACAGTCATACATCTATGGAATCTCGAGATGGATGTATTACTACGAAACAAAAACGTACTTATAGGAAAGAAAACGCTATACATCTGTGTACCCCCTATATATATATATATATATATGTACAAATTTTATACTAAAATTGCATTTTTTACAATTGCATGTGTTAATGTAACTTACGTTTGCGCAAGATGGTAATGCGGGAGAGCTTGGCATCAATTGTATCAAGGCACAAGTTTACTTTTTTTTGGCACCTACGTAATTAACGCGACTATTTCTAATTCGTTGCGAGATCATTTGTATTTACATCGCGTAGTGTGTGTTTGATTTTGCGAAAACTTTTGTACTGTACGTTGAACTAATAGAACCATCGCGTATACAATTGTTACCAGGTTCTCTCAATCTATACATATATATTTTTTTTTCTCCGATGAAAATCTCAAAGAATTGATCGTCCGTGACGCGTAGCCGACATACTACACAACTCGGACGATTTTCTCGTCTACGCGCGACACTCTCTGCCTTGGGCGCGCGCGGCCTGTTTTAAATTCCAGAAAGGCACTACCGGTCGGCGCGAACGGGTCTACAAATCGTATCGCGATTCCGCCTTAAAAGCGAAGCTGTGTTCGTCGTTTGTGTTAGCACTTGGGACAAAAGTATATTGTCCGTGAGTGACTTGTGAGAAGACTCGAGTCAAACGAGGGGGAAGAAGGAGGGGAAGAAGAGAGAAATAAAATTCGAGAGAAGAAAGATATATATCTTCGAGATTCTCGACGTTCGCGGTGAATCCCATCCCGAAGGAGAAATACAAATTACATAATAACTTAATACCGTGAAGTCTGGACCTCTTTTTTCATTCATTTGTCCTCACCGAGAGTTATAACCGACAGTTCTGTTATCCTTCTTTGAAGAAGAACAAAAAATAAATGAACAAGAGGAGAATAAATACATCGTGTCGCGTTAATATTTTCAAGATTTCTTCTCATAGCAGCTTCCGCAACGACAAGAAGACTATAACTAGAATAACATATTGACGGAAGTGACATTGATATAGACATTTGTAAAGATAAAACAGCTATCGATGTGGTGTAACGTGTACAACGTGGTGCCGGCGTAAACATTCACACACGCATGCATTGATGTGTTTATCGGACGCGACGCTTGTCATGATGTGTTCTTCGTCGTTTGTCTTCGTTCCGCGTGATTGCCGCGCGATCGAGCACCACGCGCGCTTTTTAATTAAAACGGCGGAATCTCGTTAAAGTTGATTGGCTGTTACGCAACATCGCGATCGGTGTCTCGCTCACCTCGGGATTGAGATGTCGCGTGTCAAAGTTTTTTTTTCTTCCGCAAGGCTCGCTTGACACTTGGACACGTGCGCACACACGATCGGAATTATCCGGAACGGGAAGAGGAAATCGCGAGAGAGTTCGACAAGAGGATACGATAATACGCGTGCTAGAAGATAATTACAGATTAGATCCTGTAGAACTTGCACTCTCGCGACATCAACACGTGAGTAACTCTCAAAATGTTTTATATCGGTCTTTTTCTCTCTCGCTTTCTTTCCTTTTCTCTCTCTCTCTCTCCAACAATTCCTTTCGTGTTTGCATTGTGTGAAACATAGTGAAAATATAGAAATTCCGTTTTCCTACGCAATTAAGTGATATATTTATAACTCGCGGCTTGTTTTCTGATTTCTTGAAACAGAGAACGCGCGCAAGATCTTTTCATGATCTTTTATGGTAATATGGTTTATGGGAAATTTATTAAAAAATCGTTTTATGAAGTTAAAAAAATATTTAAGTATATATAATATTTTTTTATTACGATACATATTTTTAATGAAAATTGATTTCTATATACTTTTTGATACTATTTCTGGAAAAATTGTTTCCTAAGTACACACTGCAAATATAAGTCGCATCTGGGACTCAATGTACACAAGAAGAATGCAATAAATCGTTTTTGCAATAGAAAAAGGACTTTCTTCTTCTATATGTCGTTTTAAACCATCTATCAACAGCTGATCGATTGCGGCTAAAAGAGATCGACGCATAAAAGAGAAATTTATTTTTCCTCTTCTTCCTGTCGCGGAACGATTCATTGCCGATCAGTATAGCAATACTTAAACAATTGTTCTCGTTACATATTCAACAAACAATAGTTTTAATAATATTTTTAACGCAATTTTTTTCTTATTTACAAACATAAATAATTTGCATTGGTTAACGTAGCAAAATAACAAAAAATCAGCTTTGAATAATTAAAATCATTCAATTTTTCTTTGTGTTGAATTTGAACGATTGAAATCATTCAATTTTTCTTTGTTGAATTTGAACGATTAAAATTATTCAATTTTTCTTTGTTGAATTTGAATGATTGAAATCATTCAATTTTTCTTTGTTGAATTTGAATGACTGAAATCATCCAATTTTTCTTTGTTGAATTTGAATGATTGAAATCATTTAATTTTTGTTTAATATGATTTTGATTGGCTTAAGGTTTCGTCGTTAAGTCTATTGGCTTTTTCGAGGACAAGCACTCTGTGTCGCTATCCTCGTCGATCTGCGTTTTCATAGAGAGATCTATCGGATCGTCTTGCGGCAACGAAATCATTCGTTCGGGACTCATTTCTAATATTCGATTCTCGGGACTTCGCGGCTTCGGCGTCGGTGCTCGGTCCTTGTCGCAAACTGGATTCGAATAGAATTCGTCGTTGTTATTGCTGCTGTCACAAAGGTCAGTGTTGGCGGTCGACGTGGAAGGTTTGGATGGATCTGTCGTGACTGTTGTTGTCGCAGACGACCTCGAGAAACTATCAACTTCTTCGATTGCCGGCGTTCCCGGCGTGTGTCGCAACATATTGGATGCAGTGTGCATCACGAGAGGATGAGACGCGCCTTGCGGTCCGTACAGATGATAGGGTGAGAATCCTAAAGTAATACTGGACGGCGACAGAAAAGGTGGTGGCAGCAATGGCATACCGAGGTGAAAATTCAACGGCAAACTCTGCAGCGGCAGCGGATGCGGCGGCCGATAAGAATGTCCGGAAATCGCCGAACTTCGCTCGGAGATCTCGACGGAGCCGTCACTGTTGGAGCTACCGCTCGGCGAGCTGACGTTGGGCGAGGTCGAGTTCTTGTATTCGTCCAGACCAAGCATGATGTTCTCGTCTCCTCGTCTCTGAGTGCTGGGAGAAGTCGTGGGCCTGCGTTGCTGCTGCGCCAACTGGTGCTGCAACTGTTGCTCACGGAGAACAGACGGATGATAATGCGGACGGAGTTGCTCCAGTTGTTGCTGTATCTGATTCTGCTCCTGCTGATTCTGCTCTTGCAGCAGACAGTGGATTTTGAACCAATTCGATCTGCGACCATAGCGCGAACCAGACTTGGACATGCCGACGTTGAGACATTTTGCCAGCCGGCAAGGTTTGCACGCGGTACGATTCTTTTTGTTTATTATACAGCTGCCGCCGTTTTTGCATTCGCCGATGCTGTTTAAATTGTTGTACGAGCGTCCGAAAAACGACTGCAACAAAAACAAATAACAAAAACAAACCGATTAATTAATGTTCTGTTATAGGTATATGGAAAATGTGTGTTCGATCACATATTAAGTCACAAAACAGTGACAAAAAAAAATTAAATTGCATACGAGACATTACGTACATTTTATATAAAAAAGTAGAGTTGTGCCGCTACGTAGTTTTACTGGGAATAGTTTTGTTATAATCTTTATACATCGCACGTGTGTATTTTTACGAATATATTTGCAAGATGATTTTAATTAGTGTCGATTCGTTTATATATCGATTTGTCATCGCAAAATCATCATTTAAGCCACGTTCCGACGGAGACGACATGTCGAAAGGCTTAAAAAAAAAAAAAAAAAAAACAACAGTGCGACACTGCAACGGCATTGTAACACTTGTAACAAGTACAACGGCGGAGTCGTTAGCGTGTAACCGTACGCTCTCGTTGTCTCATTCATATCGTGTGAGCGCGGGGGTGGGGGAGGTGTGGTGAGGTCGACGCTCGGAGACGCGTGCGCGGCCTGCTGTTCTCGTGCTAATTGCCCAAATGGTGCAATTCCACGTGATTCCGACACCGCGCTGGTTGCTTTTTTGTGCCGGAGATAGAGAACAACGATCCTTCCCCCTTTTGTGTGTTTGCGCTCTTTACACGTAGAAAAACGCAAACATCATTGCTCTACATTGTGACCAAAATAAGTAGCGTCGTTTCGACGCACTTTACTTTCTTTTTTTTTTTTTGGAAACAAATTTTACGCTACGGAAGTTTTGTGAACGTCAACTCGAAGAATGTATTAACACATTATATTGATTGTATGTTTGATTTTTTTTAAAGTAAGCTTTGTATTAGATATTGTTACATTGCAAACTGTTGCTTTTTTTTTTTTTTACAGCCGGACTGTTGCAAGACAGCAGTTTCGGCTCGCCTCGCTTGAATTGATATAGCTAGAATTTCCCAATCGCCGCGATTTATATGTCGCTCGACACGCCGCGAACTATCACATTGCGAATCGACGGGCGTTTAAAGGGACGCGCGCGCGCACGCGGCCGCGTTGTCCACTTTCGCTTTTTCTGCCCGTACATACATATACGCACGCTATATTATTAATCGTTTCTGGTTCGTTTGTCCTGGAAACGAGCTCTTCCTGCGGCCTGGTGGTCCCGATGCGCGCATTGCCGAGACCTATGGGCCGGCATTGCGTTCCACTTATTTTCGCCGTCAACGTTCGTCGTCTAACGTCTGTCCTCCACCACCGAACGACGTAACTTCACGCGAGAAAAAGAAAAGGAACGCGCGCGACGCTTCAGAAGCGATGACACAATTGAGAAAATGCTACCGTTATTACGTTGCTCTCCTCTCCCCGGGCCACGACCGCACGCCCCCTTCGCGTCGTGCACGCCGAAGTTACGCAAACGGTCCTACTTGGAGAAGCCACCGCTCTACACTTGTTTCGTAGCGCATTAGCTCCGGACGAATTTTGAATTCTCGAAAAGTTGAGTTTAATACGCCGACAATGAAGGAAAATCAACTGATTTCGAAACAAACAAAAATTTAAACAAACTGTTACGTCGAAAAGACGAAAGTTTTTTATTCAAATTTTGGAACAAATTCGTATTTTTGATTTTGCCGTTTTTTTTTACATTTCACAGTGAACAACGCTCGGTGTTCGCTACGATGTTTGTGATTTCACGCGCAACAGAGTTTACATTACTATTATCAAGACCAGTTAATCAACGGAAAAAAGAAGAAGAGAAGGGTCCTGTGCGCGCACGCGAGAGATCCCCCTTTTCGTTCCGATCGCCGGGCCGCCTCGAGACGCCGTTTCCGGCGCTTCGCACTTGTCCGCCACAATTGTTTCCGCCCTAGTTCACGGTTACGTCAGCACGACATTGTTTCGTTTCGTTATTTTCGTTTTCAGGCCCATCGTAGCATGTCAGCTCTCCCTCTTCCGCGCGATCCCCCGCGATTCTCCCCCGGTCTCTCTGCCGTTCTCGTGTTTTTCTCGCTCGCCTCACGCTTCGAGCGCGCGGCTCTTCGGCGCCGACGCGAGAAGATATCGGGTTTGATGTATTTTATTTTTTTATTTTGTAACCCGCGCTGCACATTCGGGGTTGACATGCATGCCTGGCCGAACGTTTAACCTCGGAACGGCTCGTGAAAGCGATATCGCTCGCTACCGGTGCTTTTGCGAAACCGCGAGGAAGAGCATCGTTCTCCGCTTTGGCGTGGCGGCGGCGTGTCGCGTCGACCGCGAAAAAAACTCAACCAAATGAGAAAAACTTTGACTGTTAGTAAAAGCGATCGATCAAGAACGAGATTTTCTCTCTTCTCGATCTTCGTCCGTGCTGCGTTTTTTTCTCAAAATCGATTTTTTACGCTCGCTGCATTTCCGAAGGAATAACTTTGTTTACGTTGCACACAGTTTTTTTAATGGCAGCAAAAGAAAGTATGAAACTTGCGTTAATTGATAGTTTACAACTTGCATATTTACCAACATGTCAATAATAATATTTTAAACCACAAAAAAAGATAAAAGACTCACCTTGCAACCCTCGCAAGTGAACGCTCCGAAATGGAAGCCGGCTGCTGGTTCTCCGCATACCTTGCACTGCTGGTTCATCTGTAACAGAAAAACAATAGTTTTTAACTATAACCGAATTCGAATTGTATTTCACAAGCAGCTGTGCATGTACCTATGCACAAAGTAAGAAACAACACAATAATTTTCAACCTTCATATATATTTGACACTCGGAACAACTGAATCTGCAACCTATTTTTCGAATCTAAGAACGAACGATCTCTGTCACGAATTGCTTCATTTTTCCACAGAGAGATATATCGATCGTTTCAATAGCGAAGTTCGATTGTTACTGGCGCGAACTATAGCTCCGACCTTATTGTTAGTAGAACGTGTGCTTATCGTTATATTTCAAAATCTTCTCTTCATGTAGAGTGTTCTCTCTTACTTACGTCAATATTTTCGCTGATAGTACACGTAAACATGTGAGAAAGTCGAACGTACCAGTTAAATTTTATGTATACAGATAATTATGTACACATTTTATGCATACAGATAAGATTACATATTTGTAAAAAATACATATATGTAAAAAAAAAACAAATCAGTCATAGTAAAAATATAGTATAAAAGACTTGTATATAGGATTCATTCAAACGAATTTTTTTGTCCGATTCACAAAACAATATAGTTATCTTTGTTCTCCCTAATATTATACCGTCGCGCAATTTGTGTGACGTTTGACATATTCTTACATAAGTGATTTACCGAATAATTTATATTTATGAATATTAATTAATGAATATTAATCAATGAATTAATAAACGCGATTGAGAATCACGTAATATGGTCTGATAATAATTTAAAATCAAAAAGGTTTTAATGTGTTGTGGATAATTATTGCTTGCGAGCAAACGAATTTTGACGAAAATGAGTTTTCTGAATGCTCGATAATGAGAACAAAAGATGATCGATAACAACGTCGATTTTGCTGTGATAATTAATACGATTTTAATTAAAAATAATTTAACTTTAAGATAAGCTGAATTTTACAATAAATTTTACAAAAACTAATATTGTTAATGAAAGTTTGTTGGAACATTCGCGCAAAGAGCTCATCTCTCGCGTTCTTCGCGAACGGAAACGAAAATGCAGATCGATCGGGACGCGCGTATCTTTGACAAGTTGGCAATGCAATCTTTATCGCGCGCCTGCACCGATCGAGCGCGCAATTGAGTAAGAGAAGAGGCGCGTTGCATAATGTGCCGTTTTGCAGTGTAGCGCGCGCGCGTGAATCGCTGAATCGTGGCAAAGCGGTGCGTGTTACGTTCAACGAGCGGAAAACTCTTGCGCTTGCTTTTTTTCTCTTTGCCGTCTCTATTCTTTTTCTTTTTCTCTCTTTCTCTCTTTATCGCGACTCGTTTCACGCGAGCCGGTTCCTTTCGCCTTCTTTGGCCGATCGTCCAGAAAACGGACCGTGGCTCCGCGGTCTCGTTTTCACACCTCGTCGCTTTTATTCCTCGCCGTGATCCCCTTGCACAACGCGCATTTGCGTAGACCAGCGGAGCGATGCCGCGCGGTCAGAAACGGAAGAGTACGCGCCGCACATAGTGTTTTCACCGTGTTCCGACGTGTCGTCTCTACATTTTCTAAAATTTCCATTGCTCGTTCGAATCCACATTTCTAACATTCCTTCGATATTTTTTTTTCTTTCCAAAATGTCAAACGATCATAAATATGGGACAATAGCGATGACCCAGATGTTTGTCGCGGCCCGAGGGCACAACCGTGCCCACCTCCGACTCGACTTTCATACGTGACGGACTGTCGCTAAATGGGAAAGTAAATCTCAACTAATGGAAGAGACATCCATGTTGTTTGATCAACGGGGTCTTCTCTCTCCTGACCTACACCCAACAGTCGTTAACACTTATCATTCGCGGACGCAGCCGTTCCTGCCGTCGCTGCATACCCGCAGACCCGCGATTGCAATTCCGTGTTTGTATTTTTTTTCCTCTTGCAATCGCGTCTTCCCGTACGTTTCTCTCGTCGCGCGCTACTCGACAATCGCAATACAGTGGAAACACAGTAAAAGTTTATTTTTTTATTAAATTTATATTTTTTTCTCAACGCTCTCTTGTTATTTGACGTCGCTCTCTTCGTTATTTCAAATTATTTATTTTGCGTCTCGTTCGGTAGATATCTCTTCTTACGTGATCGTTCGGTTACCACAGTTCGCGATAATTTTCTAACGTCGTCGAAAAAGCGGCGTATCCGTGTCGCGGCTTGCTCGGTGACGCTCGACGGCGGACAAAACCGAGCAACGCTGTCGAGAATTTCTCTATTGTAGTCGAATTATTCGCTATAACCTCATTAACGGTAATCTCAAGGTTTACTGTATTTCAGTTTAATTTGATCTAATTTCTTTGTGGAGGGAAGTGAGAACTGAGCGCAGCATTTGCTCCGAGACGAGAGTCAGAAATGTAAGCGGATTGCACGACGCCTGAGCAACAGCAACCGGCGTTGATTAGAAGTGTGCATCCGGTAACAGGTACTGTATAAAGTCTCACTCCATGGATGCCTGTGCATTACCAGTGCGTTCCACGTCGTTGCAATCGCGATGTTTAAATGATATTGTTGTCGTGTCGAGATTTCGCAACAAAGTACATGTAGAATGTCACAAGATAAAATCGAACGAGGTTAGCGGATTAAATTGCGTTGATATTCTAAGGATGAAAAAAATCGTTAAATTTATAAACGTAAATATTTATAAAAGTAAATATACGAGTATTAAAGTATAAATTATAATTGTTTTTTTATATTTTCATAATTACTACATTCCGTTTTATTTATTGTATAAATTATCAATTTATTTATTATTTTCTCGTGTAAGATACTTTTCGTGTATTTATTTTGATATTAAAATTAGAAGAACGCGTAAGTTTTGTTAAAAATATCTGAAAATAAATTATATAAATCGCTAAAAATAAAAATGAAGAACAATGTGTAACTCACACATGATGTGTATAAATAAGGTTTTTTTGCAATGTTACATTAGTATAGACGGAGTGGTTTTACCCAGAATGATTAATGCTATCTTTAATCGCTATAATTATTTGATATAATTGGGAATTTCACAATTACTCTCGACAAGACTATACAAGTGACCGCCGCGCACTTGTTACGTCGATTTGCCTTCGGCTGTCGCGGTTGGCGCATGTAAACAGCTGATTCACGACGCGGTAATCGTAATAGCTCTCGCGAGTCGCGCACGCGGAATTAAGATTACAAGCTATTATTGTAAGCTACGTGGCCCTGTCTTCCCTTCAATTTCCCGACAATCGCGTTATACCCAGGCTTCATACCCCGCGACAACGAGAGAGCCTTCATCTCTTTGCCAATTGCCGCAGAAGCGAATGGCTCCTTTCGAGGGCATGAGCGTGCGAACTTGGTGTCGGCAATAAAAGACGGTTATTCGAGTCTTCGATTCGCGCCGACGATCGACGGTGGCGATCTTCGCAAAGGTGCTCTCTATAATAAGCGCTCGTCGTCTTCCGACGACGGGACTCGGCGCGGATTATCACCAAGAACGGATCTCGGCGGCAACGATCATCGCCAAGATCGTCGGGGGACCGCCACGGGACCTGACCTTGCGAGCGGTGCGCGATTGCGTTCGCCAACCGAGCGGGCGCAGGCGCGGGCCCCCGAGCGCGAGAGTCGTGAGAATCGTAACGACTCCCGCGACTCGCGAAGTTGCTGCTCCCCCGGCGATCGACAGCGATGACTGCGAGACAAGACACTCGGACGCGCATCTGCCAAGACAGTCGCAAAACGATCAATTGTCGTGATTTCCGCGGCTCGCGCAACGTTCGTTCTTCTTTATTGTGTCTGTAGGAAAAACACTAGAAACATAATCAACTACACGTTCTTTTAAATTTCGAATAAAAATAAATTATAAATTTCACTTTTTTCCTTATTGCACATCTTAATTTTTCTCAGTAAAATATATATTACATTTTATTTGTTACTTTACTTTTCTTTTTTCTCAGTGAAATAATTTCGATATTTTCTACATTTCTCTATATTTCCTTTCCACAAAAAAATATGTAGTTTTTATAGACTCGTATTTCCTTGAAGAAAGAACTCGTATTTTGTCGTGTGAGATACATAACACTTCCGTAACGTGGAAACACATTGGCAAAGTGACCTCTTCTTCTCAATATCTGCTGTCAAACTGTCACGTGCCGCACATACAATAGCTAACGGTTTACGCCAGATTGACTGACAATTGTGACGTCGATTGTAAAATTCGGAACTGCTTTTGCTCTTATATAACTTTCCCGTTACGACACCCCCTTTTCTCCGCAACAAAACTACAAATTTTTTTAAGGGTCGTCATAAAGAACGGTTTACTATTCTCGTTTTTTTTTTTTTAGTACTCTACTCACATTGTTCTGATCGACATGGGAATTCGAAAGGACAGAACAGGCAATTTTTTACTGACTCTCTCTTAAATAGTTTGAGGAATTATTCTATTCAATAGAAAAAAATCGAGAGAAAAAGAGTTTGCGTTAAAAGTTTTTCTATCGTCATTTCCATTTGAAAACAAATCTGAGACTGAAAAAAAAAGTTTTGACAAAAAGATTTGTCATCTTCAAGCCGGCCGCAAAAATGACAGGCCGACGGCATTTCTTTCTATTGATTACAAATCGCTCGGATACACTTTTGACCGAGAAAAGATTATTTTGTCGCTTACGTGTGCACCTGTTCGCCTTAAACTGAACGAAGAAGATTCCGATCAAACGTCGTGTGCTCGCCGCGACGATCGGCCCGCGGGGAAGCGACTCTCCGGCATCTCGCAATCTCATCTCGAACGACGAACGGCGGTGCTCCAGTTTGCAAAGAATAACTTCCGCTCTTTCGAAACGGAGCGGCGTTCCGCAATGCGCGCTCCACCGATCGACCTTCGTATCGCGCACGACACGGTGTCGTTTCCGATTCTATTGTCGTAACCGGCATCCAATCGACATACGAACAATTCATCACTACGTGAAGCTGCGAACCAATCTACAGTTTGCACGGACACAAATCGTCCGAAGACCGCTTGCTTTACCTTACTGAACAGTATCCAAGCGAGAGTTTATGAGCAGTCCCTTCCGCACAATGAACCACGCTCTGCCCGAAGCGAAACCGATGATCGACCCGAGTCACATTTCTTGTTTGCAAATTAATGCATAATCTATTCAAATTTAGGTAAATAACCTTTCGTTAAGCCGAATAATTCTGTCTACTACACAGTTTGTTTTTTATTTATTTCTGCTTATTAACAGATTCGAAGGAGGAATTAAAATATTTTTTTTATATACAAAAAATATCTCTTTTTTTTATCTAAAGAAAATTTATAACAAATTTTATTTTTGTAAATTTGTACTTCAAGAAATATAATGATCAATATAATGATCTTTCGCTAAGGTATCATTAAAAGTAAATGAGGATGTGTAAATTAAACAAAAGTAATGGCTTTCGAATTTAGATAATTTAGAAAGTTAATGTTCGTGTACTATAAGCATATACATGTATGTGTGCACATGTTATTTCTTTCAAATAAATATTTACAAACATTAGTAAGCCAATATTAAATTAATCTGTTACATTTCATAATAAATAATATAGACGTATTCTAATGTAAAATAAATTCT
Organism: Pseudomyrmex gracilis; assembly: GCF_002006095.1. NCBI lineage: Eukaryota > Metazoa > Arthropoda > Insecta > Hymenoptera > Formicidae > Pseudomyrmex > Pseudomyrmex gracilis. The sequence goes on from NW_018020689.1 coordinate 442,915, forward strand.
TTCCCAGATAACGATGACTTTGCGGAAATATGAAAATATTTAGGATATTGGTCGTGCTGTCTTTTTCACTGAACGAGTTCGACAGTCAGGTAAATCCGATTATAGAATTTAGTTTACATCCAAATCTCATGAGATTCAGAAAGAATTCCTCTCAATTGTGTAAAATTGAAACGACGGAGTTTCCTCGAGCGGTTCTTCACTTCCTTACTTAGAAAACGATATTTTTATCATAACAATATTGTTTCTGAATTTTTTTTTTTTGAGAGAGAGAGAAAACTTCAACACTGTGAATGTTTTCTTTTTACTTTAAAAGAAAGAAGGTAGAAGCTTACTTCACTGAAGTAACGAACCGCGAATAAAAATTCGCTTCATCGTCTAATCCGCGACGAACCGATTCCGAAACAAATTCTCATCGCTTTCGCAGTCTTGACCACGTTGTCATTTTCGAGACGAGATAATACAACGAGATAATACGCGGCACAATATCATTAAAAATGAGCCACGATGTTTAAAAAACGATACGTTTGAATTAATTAAATCACAGAATCGCGTGTCTCCCGATCGGAAGTTTTGTCATTTCGACATCATTAGTTGAATTGAACGATGTCAATGATTGTTAATATTTTTTCATAGTTTTGAATAAATCGATTTCTCCTCCGTATTTCTCTTTCTAACAGCAAAAGGTTAATGGGACATTTTTCAATAATTAATGACTCGTACGGTAATTTATTAAAACTTTTGACAGTACATCGTACCCACAGAATACATATTATCCTATTTTCAGCTTTTATATATATGTACCAGGATCAAACAACTTGAGAAACGAGAAAAAAGTAAAAAAAGCTTGAATGTCGAAGTCAGCGACGTAAAGTGCGAATTGTCCCGATTCTGTCCAATATTATGATTCGACATCATCTTCCGATTCGCGCGTCTCGAGTGGACAACTTCGATTCAACGAGACGATTGAAAACGACTGTCAAACAATACGTACTTTTGTCGTTACAGTGAATTAACGTCGCGCAGATACGGGCAGCATGCGGCCGCAGCTCGTCTCACAGTGAATATTCCGTCAAATCACCATCGGCTTTTGAAGAAAATAAAGCTTCCGAGGCACTCTTCTTCGTTACTATCGATGCTCTCAAGAACCACATCTTACAAGGCATACAACGTGACATTCGCTGTCACATCACAGCTGTCACAGGTAAAAGCAACACGACACAAAAGTTTTCAGTTACACACTTGAGAACAAATTGTTACAAGAACGCAAAATGGATGTTTTTTTTTATTGATCTTCTGCTTATCGAGAACAAGCGGTCGCGCACATTTTCCGAAACGTATCTAAATTCGTGTTTCCTGACGTATCGGGATCACCACGGGGATTCATCAACACAGCACCGAACGCGTGAACTTCGACCCACTCAAACTTTGACTCTTCTGTGTTAAGGGTCAATGGATCGACGACGAACACGATCTCTATCACGTCTGGTGCGACCAGGTAACGGAAGAAGATGAAGACTCTTGACGCGACGGTGACCGTTAGGTGAATGACTTTGGTAGGCGAGGGTGTCCACTCGATTCTTGAATCGGCCCCCACCTTCTCGCGTTTATTTTCTACGGTCCCACTTCGTCCGGGCTCGATCAGGCCGTTCGTACGTTATGGTAAGTACACCTCGAATGAACCTTATAGACATACTGGGCGTCAGACCGTCGTGCACGGTCCATGCACGAGTTGTGGGTCTTGTGGTAAGCTTGGTGGGGCTCAACCGGACCGCCAGATAACCCTCACCAGCCCGCAGTGGGGGCCGACGAAGGAGGGGCCTGAACAGGTTACCCTCTCTTCTTCAACTTCTTTCCTACTCCCTTCTTCTTCTGTTTTCTCCTACCCTTTCAAGTCTATCTACCTACCTACCTGCCTCTATACTCATCTGCTTAACATTTGGATTATAGGTAATCGGTTGTATTCTTTTTTCGTTCTTGGGGTTAAAATAAACATACTGATTTTTGATCTTTTCTGTGTCAACGCACAGAAATCATTAATCATTCTTTTGTTCGGGTTTTGTGTGTCACGAAAATACATTTCTAGAGAAATGAGATCCACGAGAACTCAACTGCAAAAGTTCTTTATTATTTATGATATTTTCTTTTCTTTTCTTTTATTTTATTTTATTGTATTTAATGAAAAGTGACATTTTTTTCTTTGTGTGTATCGTACAAAGGAAAACAAGAAACAAACGACACAAATAAATTCTCTAATTTTTTCAATTTTTTAAACATATGTATTTTAACAAAAAATATATTTCGATTACGGTAGATTGAAAAAATACGAACAATAAACAACTTTCATTTTCGTCGCGGCGACAAGTTAATGTCTTTTTTTCCTCGCAGCGGTCTAATGTCGACGAATTAGGGTCATTTTCGTGACTTTCTTTCGGGCACAATAACGTGGGAAAGTCTGATAATTCTCTCTGCGGCAACGACGACGACGACACGTCGTAGACTTCGTTTCTGTATCAAGAGAACGATTTACGGCTCGCTTTACGTAACAGTTCGCTATTTAGAATGTGACATTTAATGCGAGACGTCGATGCTCTTCGCCGCTGTGCGTCGGAATGATTGCGTTACACGGCGCGAGATGTTACCCGGTTCTACAACTCGGCTTGAACGAGTACATCAACGCACTTTACGTACCCGTGTAACGAGATGACTCTCAAGACACACGTCCTTGGAGGGACGACCGTGACGACATGGCGATCTCGACTCGTGCTCGATGGTCAATTAAATTCAGTGCTTACAACGCGTCGGCGATCGCGTTCACCTGCTCGTCGGAATTTTCTCCCGCGTGAAAACCTCAATCGTGCCGAAGAGAGTCATAAGTAAGTAAATATGGAAACAATAGTGAAACGCGAGTCAATAAAAATGAAATTTAAAGTGATAAATAATGTGTAGAGATTAAAATTAATAACGATTAAAAAGCCATAATTAGATTATAATATAGAACGTAATTAGGAAAACGATGTTATATTTTACATCCATTAGTCGAAAAAATAATTATGTGTAGACGTATAATTTTTGTTCTCTCTTTCTCTCACTCTCTTCTTCTCTATCTTCTCTTGAGAGAGACTTCATCTCAAGAAAGCTACTCTTCTAGCCCCCGGCTGAAAATTTACCTCACGAACCCTCTCGTTTTACGCTTAACACAAGGTTCAGGCAAAACGAGTACATAAAGAATTTTTCTCCTTCCTCTCACCCTTCTTTTGCGTTTTTCCTTTTTTTTTTTTGCGCGAACGGATCCCGCAATTACGCTCGCGCGATGAAAAGTAATTGCACAACCCACGCTTCGTGACCTTTCCTCGACTTTGTTGTAGACCACATGCACTCCTCAAAACACGTCGATTATTTTACGATAAGAGATGTACGGGAGGCTGAGGCGAATAACACGCAACGCAAATTTGTTGCACCGACGTCAGATGGCGCCACAAGCTCCGTATCGCCTCCGATTCTTTACTCTTCCCGTTTCGCGCGCCGCACCGGCTCGATCAATCGCACACAATTGTTCTTCCTACTTCCTGCACGGCTTTAATAATGTATTTTTATATTTTACAAACAGAGATCTCTTAGGAAAATATATTGAAAGTAAGAAATTTTTATTTAAGAAATGTAAAGTAAAATACACTATGTTTACACATATAGATTGTAAATGTAAGTAAATTATAAAATATTAATAGACAAATTTGACAACAAAAATCTACAATTGAAGATATTTTGACAAGATGAAAATTCTTACAAGCTAAAATCACATATGACGTGCGTTTTTAATTTTGTTCGAAGATAAAGAGTGTTTGTTTCCGTTTCTTACAAGATAAATGTAAGGCAGAACATGCACACGAGCGTGACTCGACTTTTTTGTGTGGTAACTAAAACATTAATTATACATATTTCAGGTTAATCGTTTGATACGATCGTTAATTAGCACGACGTAACTGTTTTACTACATTAGACCGTTTGTAGCGACGATCCAGTCAGAACGGCTCGTTGGTCTAGGGGTATGATTCTCGCTTCGGGTGCGAGAGGTCCCGGGTTCAAATCCCGGACGAGCCCGTGGAGATATATTTTATTTTTTTTTTTTTCACAAATACGACATTCTTAGAAAGATAATAATGTTTTCATTAACAATTTGAATTTTATTAAATTTTTTAATGGTATTTTCGCACATTTAGACATTAAAACGTTTTTGTTTATGTTCAAATGTCTATTAATAACGAGAGATATCGCGATCGTTACTTCCACTTTCGATTGCCTATTTACGTCCAGCACGACGATGGTAATTACACGTTACTCATCGACGTCAATTAACTTATCTACGCGAGGAACGAGATAAAAAAAAAAAACGAAATCTTGCATTGCGTAAACACACGCGTTAATCGTCTTGCGTTTAGAGGCAGACAACTGATGCTCGATCTCGCGAAGTAACGCCCGTCTTTTTTTTTTTTTTTTTTAGTGCAACGAGTGCTTGTAATCCGTAAATTATATCCCATTAACGAGTTCGATTTACATGCGTACGCGAGCGCAGCGCTCGTCGTTCGATTCATACAGTGCTCTCTAATTCGACCATCGGCATCTTTGATCATCCTAATGCGTTTCTAAAAAGACCGAGTTTCTATTTAACCGATAACGGGACATTCACCTTCACACACACGGGACTGACCCTTTCAAAGGTTCACACATATAAAATCGTACCAAACTCTCACTCAGTTTCAGAGTTTCTTTACAATAAAATTTTCAAAAACATTACGGTGTATAAATCTGTTTTTTATATACTTTGTAGTGTAATATTTTATATTAACGCTTTTTGAAGATAAATTATAATTTTTATAAAATATTAAAATACTTAGATAACCTAAACCGGCAATTGCAAAGAATGTTGTATAAAGCACGTTCTCACAATTTGACAATATTAAAAAAAAAAAAATTTATGCTGAGTAGATTTAAATGCGCTGACACGATTCTAGTAAGTGTTGAAGAAGCCACACAGAAGTATCTCACGATCGAAAGGAGCACGTTAGTGAGAACACGCGATATTAAAGAGCCTTGACGAAAAGAGGATCCTCTTCGTATAATTCGCCACAAGCGTGGGGAATATATCCCGGTGATCGATTGCCGACCCGCTCCTAACGATGACGCGGCTTCTAAAATCATCGAAATATACGTTGCCACTTGATTCGCCTCATTCGTGCGTCAAGTGTTGTGCTATAATCGACGGCCGACATAGCTCGAGCAACAACAATTATATTTTTTCTCCGACGCGTATAATGACAGAAAGAATGTATCGCGTTCACAAAAATCATCTTATTAGCCGGCGCGAACTGTAATTAAGTTCGTCGCGATGTCTCAAACGCAAAAGCCGCGAATAAATCAATTACACATGTCAATCGTTGGTTCACGTTAAATTTCACGCCGGCCAGTCGTTTTGGCGATAAATATGAAAAATCGACCTGTCCCAACATCGAAATAGCGTGGAATTGAAATTTTGCAATATTGTAGCGAGTCTGCGGCGCGATTTATCGTGACGATAAATTCCGGAGGATAATATACACAGGCGAACACGTTCGCGAGGTTTCGCAAGATTGAGAAGGGGAGAGGCACACCCCGTGATCGTAAACTCCGGTTATTTAAATCTCCGGTCCGCTACCGTGCGCGCATACCTGGACACACATCCGAAATTGTGTGTGAGGGAAAATATATCTGAAGCGCGACGATTTATGCGAGGAGCGACATCCGCTGGCGTGTTGGAAGTGTTGCGGAGTCTGGACCATTAATTTCGTTTTTTTTTGCGCGCGTCACGACTACGTATGCGATATAATGTGTGAGATCTTTTTTCACGGAAATGTCACTCGTCCATTCTCCTTTATCCCGCCTCTTGTTGGGTTCTTTATTAGATTCGTAAACGCCCGAAATCAACAGCTCTATAAGCGGCAATTAACTTAAAAAAAAAAATGTTAACTACCGCTGCTCATATTAATTTTACATCGAACTTGTTTTTGTGCGTTCCAATATTTTTTCTTCGACCTTATGTCCTTTTATATTTCTTCCACGTAGATGTAGCGATAATCATCTCGTGAAATCACGTCAAGCCCGCACAATTGTGGCTAATTCGGGGCAAAAGTTTCGTCACCGACAAGTGTGATGTCAGACGCATTTAAGAAATTTAAAAAAAATCCAACTGTTGCGTAACGCAGAGCGAAGTCATTTCAATTACTTGCAAGTGTGAACGTTTCGGCACAAACGTGTGCAATCGAGTCGCACGGAGAAGGACACGGATCCTTTGAATCGTGAGTCTTTTTTTTTTTTATCGACAACCAAAGGTTTCTTGAATGCGCTTCCATTTTGTTTTTTTTTTTTAATGCTTTTTCTTCGTCGCGCTTTTTGCGTCGTCGCTCGATGAAGGGGAACGCGCGATTAAGTAATAGGTAATTAATAGAGGCACCGTTTTATCCCGATTTTTTACCGCATGCGTGAGGGCACGCTCGCAGTAATTATAGCCCTATGTCATATACCGCCCCTCTTCCTTCAATCTCTCTCTTTCTCTCTCTCTCTCTCTCTCTCTCTCTCTCGCACTTCTCCATTCGTGTTCGTAATCTTGCACGCATCGCGCGTACGACAGGGTCGCCCGTAAAAATCCGAACGTGCAATTAGGGCCACAAGTCGTTAATTTATTTTTCTCTACGTGTGGGCCTATTTGTGCTTTCTGGCTGGTCCGTAAAATTATCGTTCGATAATTCGTCATGAAGAAAGTTGCGCAGACCCGAGAGAGAACTGTATCTGTATGTATGTTGCACGCATAATAATAATATTGCATTCCAATTCTGAATATTACAGTTGCGTTTGAAATACCTAGGGAAAGATAGTTGAACAATTTACATAACAGTAAATTAATTTCCGTTAGAGTGATTCCGTATCGCAACTGATATCTTGCGTACCAACAAGAGCTGGTAAACTTGCGTGTCATGCGGACGACGCGACGCGAAGTGGACGCGCGCGGCTCGATTCCGAGTGTTTCCAGTATGGCGCGGACCCCGGGGTTAAACGTCTGACGTATCTCAAAGCGGCGAGAGGGCGAACCATCGAAGGCACGTCGTAATAGATGTATATGACACGCAGGAGGACTGACCGGCCGGTTTCGTGATTTACGCAAAGTAATCCCATTACGGGTCGCGTCGCTCGTTAACGTCATACGCGCGATTCCGTAAACTGAACGCGGCGCGCAACTGGAGACGGCGTAAATAACGCTTGTGTCGTTTCCATAAAAAATTCTAGGAAGAGGAACGTTATACCGGAAAAAAATTAATCAGTCTAAAAATTTGCTCAATCTGCAATTTTAGTTTGTTCTATTTAAGTTGCGTGAGTAGTACAACTTTTGGTCATCTAATATCAAATAGTATAACACAACTGTCCCTTTAATTAGTTAATTAATTTATTCTTTGAATTATCTGACCAAGTTATATAACTTCCGAAAATTCAGGCCACGGTTCTCACGGAACAGCGGTGTGTCGCGGCCGCGAGAGCGAATGATCATCTCCGGCGGGGAGGTTAATATCTAGCCAAAGATATCCGGGAAAACAAAGTGAAAGGAGCACTATCCTTCGACGATACATACAACGTGTGCGCCGACGCTCCGTATTACGATGCGCACAGTTATATGGCCTATGAATCACGAGCGCGCGGAGACGCGCTCACGTTAAATCGGGAGTTAATTGAAACTTTTATTCGTAATTACGTATTTTTCTGCGTCTTTAATATACGCGCGTCTACCCGTCCCATCTATGCATGTGTTAATTTGATCCTCTGCGAGGCAATGTCACCCGCGAGAAAACACGAAGAAACATCTGCCTGCGATAGCGTGCATCACGTGGGTACGTATATTCGGGGATTCGCGCAATTTAATTGCGTCTTGTGTCACTTCTAATAACCATCCTCGCGAATAGCGTACGCCGTTGCGGATATTTGGCAACGCAGTTTCCGGCTATTTTTCAACGTTTCGCGGTAAAACCTTACGCAGCTACTCTATTCGAGAACTGAGAACTGAGAGTTTCGGGTTCAAGTGACAAAAGCAAATTACGATGATGTTTTCACTGTTACAAAATACATACTAGTTGTTTCCAGAACCAAGAGAGATATTTTACATTAAATATATATTTTATTTAAAAAATTATTATTTTATTTAAATGTTTTATATTTGCTTCACAAGATAAACAACAATAAAAAAATAGTTTTTTAATTTATTTTTAAAATACACATTTTTATAACTAAAATAGAGGTTTTGAAACATATATTTTAGATTAAATACTACAAAGCGGTGTACATTCTCTTCTCTGAGTTAGAATTCTAATTTTTCTGAAAGTTAATAATCGCGCGCATGTGACTCGAACTTAAATCAATTTCACGCCTGTCGCGAGTCATGCGAGCCGCAATGTTGCAACAGACGATAAATTTACCTAGTTAATCGATATTTGAATTATTCTAGTTACCAGGAATGCCATTATTTATTCATCTTTTGTTACGTGACCTGCGTGGTATGCTTCAAACGTGTATCAGGGTTTGTGTGTTCTAAAATTACTAATTATGTTGAAACACAATAACAAACAAAAGAAACACATTAAAGTGAAATAATAACGTTTATATTTTGTAAGATAATATAAACATTCTATGTATTAACTGCTAAAAAAAGCCGTAAGGTTTCAACAATTCGTTTGTTAGTTGATACAAGTGCGTGGTATATCTCGTGCTATTTGATCGTTTCTTTAAACGTAACAAGAAGCGATCTTCCTTCATCAGAAAATTCGTCTTAATGACGCGAGAAATTATAAATTTGTCTGCAAACAAACAAATAGTCGCATAAAAATACGAAAAGATGACGTATGCTGCGCAACAATTATCGGCGGTTTGGCGCCGATTAACGTATAGCCGGATGTCGCACTTTGACCGCTCTTTTTAAATGGCCACGGTCGAGCTTCTTCGCTCGTGATAAAACACGGGATTAAGTCGGCGGCGCACGCGGTCAAGGCTCCCGGCTCACCCCCGTGAGATGAAAAGCCCAGGTGAGGCTCAAGTGAGGTCTTTATCGAGCCGGCGCGACATTGAGGAATATTCCCCTCTGCACTCATCCACTTGGCCGTCCTGAGGAATCGCCTCATCGTCGAGTCTTGCGCCGCGCGAGGCCCCGATGCTAATCACTGCGCGGCGTCCAATGTTATATTATCCCCGTGGAAAAATAGAGGAACGCTTCATTAGCATATATATACGAACGCGCCGCGCGGTCGTCATTAGCTCTAAGTGCGATTAATAATTGCCGGTGAGGGGCAAGAATCGACACTTCGTTCTTTGTCATGCCTCGTGAACGCTTCACCGCGTCTAATCGCCTGTGATTAGGGCGAAGACTTCGAGGCGCGGTTGTCGGCCGGCGATCGTGACTAAATTTACCACGTACGTCTCATAATTAACACAGACTTTGCTTACTTCGTATCGGAAGAAAGATTTCTCGACGCAATTTCAACGCCGATATCCTGAGAGTAATTTATTAATTATTTCTTGATATACATATATGTATCTTTCTCTCTCTCTCTCTCTCTCTCTCTCTCTCTCTCTCTCTCTCTCTTTCTCTCTCTCTCTCTCTCTCTCTCTTATATATAAATAAAGCCAAATCAATCAATCAATCTCTTACGTATCCAACTTTTACTACAATTTTCACCTGTCATGTCAACTTATGCGTTTCTTACATTAATTTACTTTCCGTAATGATCTCACATTTCTTTTAATTTAACACATACACGCAGAGCATACGTCAGATAATCTCTGCCATAAATATATATAAACTTCACCTGCATAAATCGTGCGTTATCCGTGAAGAAAAAAATACAAAAGATAAAAAGAAACAATTTTTCCATCAGCTGAAAGACGTTTGTATCAATAAATCGCGTGGAACGAGATAAACGCTTTGTGCGCGGTTGTACGTTACCGAGATAACACGTATACGTACGGAGATTTCAACGCGCGTACGGCATCGATTGTGGGAGTCAAACGAGGACGCGCGTCGGTCGACAATCAGGGAATTAAACGTACGCTGTGTACATACGCGCCAGACGTGGATCATCGCGTGGCGGCACCGAATTATTATAAACCTTCTCGATATGATACATCTTGCCCACGAGATAGCAGCTGCGCGGTTTCTCAATTACTCCTTACGTAAGTGTTAATTGCAACATGCGCTCGCGCTCGCGCGTATATGCGATCATTCTTATAACGTGTACCCGTGGCGTTTGTTGGCGCGTATGACCGGTCGTTGCGCGCAATGTATATGCGCTCGCGTACAAAATGATTCGTCGACGCGAAAAAAATTTCCTACAGTCGTATCGCATATTCGAGTTATTTCATCACAAAGAAGAGATCGTACAAAAATGCCATCGTTGAGATTACAACAGAATACACGTCGCTCCGTTTTGGTTTTTTTAAATAAACGTCGTTGCCGCGATTAAACGCGCGATACCGACGGAAGATTGAGTACCGAAAATCGATGGTTTCTAGTGTTCGAGAGGAAACGCAACCTCGGGGTCTCTCGAGAGGTCGCGAGCGATCTCGGAACATTCCGCCGCGATTGGATCTTCGCGCGTCTGACTTGTGCGCAGGTATCTCTTTCCTCATATTCGTTCATCGAGTATTAAACAACGCAATATGACTTGTCCGCGAAGAGGTCCATTTACCAAACCGTTACGAGAGAGGCGCGGCAGCGCGTCTTTACAAACACACGCTTACTCGCGCGCTTCTTCGCCTTTCTCCGTCTCACGTGCAGGCGCGCGCGCGCGAAATGGCGTTTTAATTATTACCCGACGCATTAACCCCCGCGAACTCGCGTACAACACGCACCTGCACGCGTGTCCCTTCGCGTAGGCGTACGCAAATCTTCGTGGAAGATCGTCTTTCGCGGAAGATTTCTCTCGCGAGCATCGATTATTTTTATCCGCATAGTCCGCGAATTCATTGGCGGTCCGCCTTATCGACGCGGAAAGTCGCAGGAAAGTGTGAGAAACGATTTCCAGCTGAAAGAAGCAAACATCTTTATGATAGTGACGTGAAAATCGTCAATACATCTTGGGAAATTGTCGGTGTAATTTTACATCTGGTCACGAAGACCTTGCAAAGATGTAAGACATTTTTACGAGTTGTTAGTGCGCGTGTTAAAACAGTCGATTGAAGCACATTCTGTTTAATTTTATTGCTTTGACTTATGCGAGGAAATATGACGATAAAAAAAAAAAAAAAAAAGATTTTTCTTGTAATTTATACAGATTTTCTAATGATATATTACGAGAATGTTTTGCGCTTTTGACACTCCTCGCGCACTTAGAACAAGTCGCACTCTAGAGAATCACGTTTGCATAAATTTGAATCCCCCCAAGGAAGACGACATTATTGACACAGGAAAGTAGTAGTATTCAAGCAATCGTATCCTTTTATCTTGCCTTGGAGCAATCATAAGATTTGCAAAATAGCTTTGCGAACGGAGCGAAGAAGAAGAGAGATAGTCCGGTTTCTCGCTGACAATTACACGATCACTGAATCCGCTAACCGTCGCCTGTGTTAAACAGGTCGCCAATGAACGCCCACGCGGTTGCAAATACGTGTCGCTGCTTGCACGCGTTGCCAGTTTCCTTCGAGACTCTCTTATTCTTTATAAAGTAATAATTTGGAAACGCTCTTGCAACGTTATTGCAAAACTCGTATCAAAAGTGGCAATTTTTGTAATTCTGGAACGAGGAGACCTGGCAAACCGATTTTGTCTTTATTAATTCTTGAAAAACTGCGATCAGATTTTTTTATGATAAAAATGAATGTAAAAAAAAGTATTTGCGTGGACAGGTACGTTATGTATAGAAACTAATATGTAGTCAACTCTGACAATGAGACGTAAAGAGAGACGGATCTAAGGTCAACGCGAATATACTTACACATGTTACACCTGCTGTCAAGCCATCGTGAGAAAGATAAATTCATCTTATTAGAAGGCATCAGATAAAAAAAAACGCAGAACCGATTAAGAACAACGCACGAACATCACTTCGGACGGTTCTCGTTTCGCGAGATACGTTGGCAGTGCACGCTGCGCGTTTCGTCGAGAGTTTAATTGTTCCTTAATAATTCCTCGTTAAGAGGTTCCCGACGTCAAACACGGTGGTCCTCGAAACGCAGATGCAAATGAGGCACGTCGTTCTATATTGCGCTCGCCACAGTGGGTCGCATTAATCATATACAGAGTCCGAGGCCCACGAGCTCTGACTCCGACTTTGTTCAGTTCGTGTGACTTGTTTCGTCTGTCTTCCCATCGCGAGCGATCAACAAAAGCGAGCGACGTGATACGCGAGCGATGTTATCAGGCGAGACGAGGATCGCCGCCGCTTGCAAAAAAAAAAAAAAAAACTTGTACCTTCCTAACGGAAATATATTTTTGCATCACGCTGTTACCGTTGCGGACGTAAGCTTCGCTCTATTACATCCGCGTTATTATTTTATTTATGTCTATTATGTGCGGATGGACAAAGAGGCGATGCACATTTATTCAATCTGTAATAAATATCGTCAAATGTATATTTTATGGCAATGTTTTACTGCTCATTGAAATATTTTACTGCAGCACAACCACTTTACTGTGATGTTACTTCTTCCTCTGGGCAGATAGTACCGCTTGCTGCAATAAAGTATCACCTTCTGAGCCAAAGCCGCGTAAGAAACGCTATAATTAACGCTTCAAGTTCACCAGCGGAAGTATATGGACGACTGTTGGCCAGATGCATTGATTAAAGTATCAGAGATTATCCACCGCGATCGAAATTGAGAGGACTTTATAAAATTGCTTCTTTTCGTACCTCTTTTCGCGTTGTATAAGCGCATACAAACCGTCACTGTCGAGACCAGGTTGTACTTATAGAACCCTATTCGGCGCCACTTAAGCGCCGACAACCTCATCCGTAATTGCTAACCGTCGATCGGTTCTCGCTCTCGTTTTCTTCGCGCGACTTCTCGATACACACCCGGCCCGAACCGTATCGAGAGCAAACGACTCTTCCGGTAGAATCTTATATGGCGCGAAGTTAAGTAAGCGCGAGAGAGAACAGCATTGGTTGAAAATAACTTCGCCGAATAGCCTATACCGCCAAGCATCGCCGCGAAATCGGTGGAAATCAGACGGGGAGAAAATGATGCTTTAACGAAGCAATAACGCACTCAAAGAAAGGCTTATAGACTCGTAAGTGGTCACTTACGTTGTTAAGTAAAAGCTTCCTCGCTTTACGATATCGTTCGAGTTTCTGACGAGCGCGAGATTGAAAAATTATCTCAAAACTAACCCGTCTTTCTCTTCCTCTCTCTCTCTCTCTCTCTTTTTTTCTTGAAATATCGAACAAGAGTCGCGTGGCATATAAAGAAGCTAGTTCTTTAGAGATTGTAGAAAACAGAATTAAATATACATTTGCCGCAGAAAGACAATGCGTCATCGGAATAACATCTGAAATAATCTGTCGTAATTCAAGCAAATTTATTCGATGACGTTTGAGCAAAATTTATTGGTATATTTCGCGAATATATACTATGTTCTCTCGAAGGAGAACTTTCCGCTTCGTTTCTGGCTATTATTATCTCGACTACGAAACAAAGAGCGCTTCCTTCCCGCCGCGCCGTGCGGTCGCATAATCGGCGGGTGCCCCCGCGCGAGCTCGTTTCTCCGTGTGTTCCACCGCGAACGATTATTCCAAAAAAGCCTCTTCCGATTACGCACACTTAATAGGCTGGGACTCGCACGGTAATTGCAAGGTTAACTGATTTTTAATGATGGGTCCGCCAATTGCTACCGCGGATCTCGCGCGCCTCTTCTTTATGCTCCACCTCCACCTCTTCTTTTTCTTCTTCCTCGTTCTTCCTTCGAGGCGTCTGCCTCTTTGTCGTCTCTCTCTCTCTCTCTTTCTCTTTCTCTCTTTGTCTCTTCTTCCCCCGTTTCTTTATTCTGCACGCATTATTATCGTCCAGTTTGCGTAACTCGAGTTCTTACAATTACAGCAATAATTTCTATAGCACTCCGTACGCTCGGCAGCGCACACACTTTGTAAAATTTCATGCACGCTACACTACGAAGTGGAAATTTTTATCGTCATTGAACATAATAGGTTTTCAATTGTATACTTGTAAATAATTGTTACTATTTATTTTTCCTTAAAATTACGTCAGATATTCATTATTTAGATTCAACGTGAAGTCGGTCAGAAAAAATTGTTTATCTCGAGCTTCAAACAATCGAAATATTATCTCAAATCGATTTTCAGGTTGAATCATCATCATCATGACTATAAATAAGGATCTTAATACATTGTTACCGCTAATAGTTTTTTTTTTCTACCATTTATTTAATGCTTGATAATGGGCCCGACATTTCTGCGCAATATTTCACATTCGAGAGTGTTTAAATTTATCGTTATCGCGCCGTTTATTAAATCGCTTCGCGCCGGTCTTTCATTATCGGGTTCGTAAGAAGTTGGCAGAAAAAGCGAGGCGATCCTGTTACCGCTGTGTAAAGTGCCGGTAAAATACCGCTCTATATATTCGTAACGCCTGGCTGCGCGTAATGATTCGTTGTTGCGGCCCCGGCAATGAATGTGCCGCGTGGTACATTACCTTGCGTAATCGCGTTATCGCAACACAACATGGAGCGCTACACCACCTCGGGACTGAATCACCGAAACGCGTGCGCATCGCGTCGAACGGCAAGTGTTATATTCACAATCGTGCGAAGCAACCGTGCGACCGGATTTTCTCAAATCGGCGTGCGCGGCCCTCGCGCGCAATCGCGTCCTTGACGAAATTCGGATAAGCCGTACGTACGGAGTCGGGGACGGACGCGCTCGTCGACGAAACAAGACCGCGGAAGTGGATACGTGGGACCTTGGGCCATCAAGATTGTCGGCTTCGTATACGTAGCGCTTCGCGACTTAGCGCGCCGGCGCTGAAGCTGACCCGCTCGTCGAAGACGACAATGCCGACCGTTCGCGGACAATAGTTTTTAAACGCGAAAGCAAAATCAAGGTTGCGCAATGCAATCGCCATTACGTAGCGTCTGCGTGCCGGGTATATGTATCGACTTGTTTAATTGGCGCGCGTGTGTGAGTGTGGGTGGACGTTCTTACGAGGAAGTCGACCTCGTGATATGCTCGTATTTACGGCCGTGAGACACGAGTCGCATTCGCGATTATACGAGAGATCGAAGTAGGATTAGATAATCGTCGTAGCAGAGAACATAGTCGGGGTTCGCGCGATTCTTTCGACGAGGGACGGTCTACATACCTAATTTGCGATCCTCGAACAATGACGTAAAGGCAATGACGCGAGTTCGAGGGAATCTCCGCGCGCGTTCGTTCGGTAGGAACGACCAACGTCAAGCCACGGTCAACAATGTAACGGAAATCGCTTCTAATACGTTAACACCCATGCGCGCTATTATCGTGATGTGTACCTCATTGGCTTTAGCAACATCGCTGTCTGCCCTTCACTCGCAATGGCCCATTCAGCTGTGGCGCGGACTCCGAAATCCGGTCGACGCTGAAACGAGCCATTGTGTCACCGCGAGACGCGCAGCATCCTCGCACAAAAGAAGTTGCTGCCGTGTTGCTACCGTGTGAAGACAGCGGGGCATAATAATCGTTGCAACGTTGCAGCACGACGAGGACGATGGCCCCGCACACTAACTACATGTAAAGCGGAGGAAAGGATGACAAGTAAAGAGAGCAACAATATATCGTTGCGACGCGTTTGCCTGTCTCGTCGCTTCGACGTAAAGACGTCGAAAGTTCTTAAAGGGACCACATTCCTGTTACGCTTCGTTGACGAGATTAATGTAACGAAACGTCATTAAGCTTTTCTTAGATTGTAGCTTAATCTCACTTTAATTAGGTTTTATGTGATTTGGTGATTTAGATCTATTTTTTTTTTTTTTTTTTAACTGACAACACGCGCGAGCTCGGTTTGGGTTACCGCTTCGTGATCGTTACCTCGACGAACTGGAAGCGAAACGAGATGAATGCGAGACGATGAAGACGTCGCTCGGAGCATCCCGCGCCCTTTATACCACGGGGGATCTGCAAAATAGGGTTGCGTCGAGAGAGATCCCTTGACTTAGCGGATCTCTAAGACTTAAGCCGCTAGTCTCCGCAACTCTGTCACGACGTGAGGACGTTAGTCAGGATTAGAAGGGTGCCAGTTCGCTCGCCTCGAAATTCGTTAACTCGTAGACGTATTCACGAGTCGAGCAGCGAGGAGAAGGGAGGAGGCAAGAAAAAAATACTAAGGACAAACGATCGCGCGCGCTACCTTTCTTGAGCTGAGAGAAGAAGGAGGAGAAGAGAGAGAGAGAGAGAGAGAAGAAGAAGAAGAAGAAGAAGAAGCGAAGACTCGCGCGCCGCATTCCGACAGATCGAAAGGAAGGCGCGGAGAGAAATATTTAGGGCTCCGCCGGTATAATTACGGCGTAGGGAGATATATTTTATTGCCGGCCACGGTAGAGTACCGTACGCAGTCGTTTGGGGTCCTCGTTTTTTTGTAGACATAAGCGGATCCAAAACCACGCACTCGACTCGACCGAGCGGCTTCTTTTTCGTTTCCCTCTCTTTTGTACGCGTCGCGCGTACATTAAAAACAAAATCTTTGATGCGGTATCCGTCTTCATTCCGTTCCATTAGATACAAATGCATTCCTACTAATTACATCGTAATGCGTAAAAATATATTAATTGTGACGGAACTTTCTCTTATTCCCCAGTTTGTAAATTCCTTGTCCGTTTTATCGATCGCACGAGACAATGATCGGACATTATCTCAAACGCCATGTGTAAACCGCTTTTTTACTCGCTCCCGTATCTTGTTCATCAGATCTAGATCGTGCAAACTGGTAAAAATGTCATTCTTTCAGATTGATTCGTGATACAATGTATATGCGTGTGCAACTTTGCAGATAAGTATCAGAAATAGATCTTTTTTTTTTTCCACAGCGGTAGGCCTAAATATCTCGATCTTGTAAAGCTAGGAAAACTAGTTTCACCCGTTTCGTTCCTCACGTTTCACGAATCAGCCCTCCTCTTTACGTCGGCGAGATACACTTTGGCGCACGGGTGCTCGGTTTCGACCGCAAAACTCGTCCTCGGCTCTCCTGCGCTAATCGACTTACGTAGGTAAGTACATCCCGTGAGTGATATCATCGTATTAACCCCGGGTCCGAGTCGGTTGCGCGCATAAATAGAATCGTCTTTGCGCCGCAACGTGATCTCGCGGCCGAGGGGGTTAATGTAGATGTGCGCGCGCGCGCGTGAGAGAGAGAGAGAGAGAGAGAGAGGAGGGTCAAGTTCTCCTCTCCTATCTCATGGTGCGTTACACTGATACGCGATTCTGCTGCTCATTCATTCACGTGCGTGAATAAGGAGGACGACAGCGTTCACGATGATCCGCTTAAATATATTAAATTATGAGGCGGGAAACCGACGCGCGCGAGAAATTCCCGAGCGAATAGTAGCGAGTGAGCACGTGTGAGCTAAAATCGCCACATGTGTACCAACATCCTCTTAAACAGATATTTGCACTACCCTTAAGGACTTCAATGTCATTCGTTTGCACATGCATGTTTTCTATATCGCGATTTGACATTCACTTTTAACACGATTTCACCGAGAAGCGCGATGTGTAATGCTGTGCAAACACGTACCGCGTCTCTTCTTTTCCTACGTCGCGTCCCGGCGCGCGCGCGATTAACAATCTCCTTATCGCATTCTAAATCTAGCACTCGCGTAATATTTTATCCTTGCGCATCTGCAGCAACCTGCACTGCCGGATGGAGCTCGTCTCGATTATGATCGTGCCACCCGACTGCCTTGAAGCGGCTCTTAAAAAAAAAAAAAAGAAAAAAGTACGGCACACACGTCTCGGTGTAATCCGCTTCTTGCCATTTGTATACACGCGATAAGTGCCGCTCGTGTGCAATCACTTAGTGTTTAATTAATCGACGATCACGTAGCGAGATCGGCGCCGGCCGTCGGCGGATCTACATTTCGACCGGTGAAAGTGTCGCAATAAAAAATACTCAAAGTGCATCGCCCGGGTCAGGGAAACAAACACCAACAGTCGGTGGAAACGTAGAGAAGAAAAACACCACAACGATTACCGTTAGAAAGGCAATAGTCCGTGACGAAAATAAGTAACCGCTCATTAGGCGCTTTTGTTAGTACCTTCGTTAGGACGTTTCGCCATTTTACGCACGTCGCAAGGTATTTTCACCTATTTTGCCTGTATCGCGTGCATTTCCGAGGCCGCGGCCGGTTTACATAATCCTCCCACACGGCGGAAGAGAGAGAGAGAGAGGAGAGAAGCAATCGACGCGACGGCGATAAACGCGCGTGTGTTCCGGTTCGCTGGAATTACTCGGGAGAGAAGACGAGTCTAAGGATATTATTGTTTCGCTTCGTGCGTATCGGCCGGCGCGCACGATGTATGATTCATAGATTTCACATGCGCGGCTTTTCTGGCGCCCGACCTACGCCATCGCGCTACATATCGCGGCGGCGGCAGTGTCGACGCGTATGTGCGGTCGTATATGTGCGCCACGCAAAGTGTAAAATTGCGCGAAGAGAAAATAGTGTAGCAATCGTTCCGCGCGCACCTTAGCGAGCATTACTTTGTGCCTACGCGTCCTTCGCAAAATTGCGTATATACTTACGCAGAATCATCTTATGTACGTACTCGGGCCAGCACGCGCGCGCGCGTGTGCGGCACTCGCGATCCCCGTAATCACGATTATCCCGAACGCTTCATTACGCGGAAACTACGAGATTGATTGATGTCGTAAATTGCGGTCACTCGCGGCGGGGGACATTAAATACAGCATTAACTCGCGGATTGCAATTAAAAGAAATAAGAGAACGATATTCCTTGAAAATAACAGCGGCGTGTTCAAAAAGTATCATGGATAAGACCAGTTTTGCTCTGTGCGCAACGGAATTGCAATCACATGATTGCTTCGGAACTGAAGGTGTTCCAGGGGAATCGATGACGAAAGAGAATTTAATGACGAAATACCGGGACAGTATCAACAAACACGTACGTACTACGTACGTACTCGATCATTGTTGCAGTCTGAAATGCGATCGATACGCTTCATGGTAAGGTCGAGCGTGATCCGATAGCTTTGCGGGATGTTCGCGGAGGCGCGGGCGTTGAAGATGTCGACGTTTTGAACGCCAAAGTCGACCCCGTGGCGGAGGATCTCTCAAGACAATAGGCGGCCCCGATTGCGCAAGATCTGCTTCCGCTCCCGAGGCGCACGGTGTGTGTTTTCCGTGCTCGAGTCACGGAGCCCGGTGTGTGTGTCGCAATTCTGGCAGGATGTCGACGAGGCTGCTTAGTCTGCACGCTTCTCTGCCCGTGCCGATCCTGATTCCATTTGGACATCCTCCCGCGTTCCTCTCGGCTCTCCCCGCCTCGTCCTATTCCTTTCCACGTCGATCCGCTGTCTCGTTCTCGATCGATCCCTACTCCGGCGTCAGGTGCCGCGATCGCGATCGCAAGAAAGTTTCGACGAAGGACACAGTCGATGTAACTTTGATTAGACGGAGCAAACTCCGACTGCAGTTATACCAATTACGATGCACCGAATTAAAAAGCGATATTCCAATTCAATTTTTTTGAAGAAATATATCATTGCCAATTAAAACGTGGATTCGCGTGGATTTTCCAACTTCCAACTAGAATCTCATTTTCTTTGTGCTCCATTTTTTATTTAAGTTTGTCAGCTAAATTAACGTATTGTTTCAATGTTGCAAAGTTCTTAAAGCTTAGGCAAGATTACCATCCAAGGACCATAACTGGCAATTATAACTCCAGCGTACTTCTTTATAGTGCTATTCATGCTATAATTACTACTATGCTTACGACACGTAGCTTCACGTTTATTTAATTGCGACTTCGTTTAGACATCGTGTTCCCCTTTAGGAGGATAAATCCGGGCTCTCTCTCTCTCTCTCTTTCTTTCTTTCTCTCTCTGAACGTGATCTGCCTGGTTGCCGGAAGCGTTGCGCACGTGAGAGGAGAGCTGAAGAGAGAAGGGGACTCAAGAGGCTGCGTTTCCGGCGACGGAATCGGCAAGGACGAGCCGGGACCTCGCGCCAGATGCATCCTTCGCTGCACAAGCTGGCGGTTTCTTCTCTTACACGCCGTTCGTCCGCTGGAAACGGAACTTCGCGGCTCGCAGCACACAAATACACACCCTCCCACCCCTCGTGCGACTTGTCGCGATGCGCTCCGAACAATATGGTTAAAGCCGCGTTTTCGTAACTAAACGGAAAAGAGGACGCGGAGATAGACGGTTCAGACCTAATCGTGTAGATGGGGACTCGAATGCGAATGTTGTTCGTCAAAAATGTAATTGTAGACTTTTTAACGGCGATTACGCTGTTAATAACAAAAAAAAGCTACATCTGTTCAAGAGAAATATTTAAATGTAAAACGCATAAGTTAAATATGTGACAAATCCTTATATCGATCGGTGAGATCGTAGGCGCGACTCGCTACCATCGCGATGATGCTTTCCCAGGAACTTTTATGCTGCTCCTCATTTCTGACGCACGCCGGGGCCTCTAAATGTCGTTCGTTCGTCCGAGGGCTGCGTTTTTCGTATTCATGTATGCGACCACGCCCCGGTAGTGCGGTATGAACCACGCTTCTTGCCCCGGTGTCTGGTCTACTTCATTAGCGAGAGAGTATACGCGCTTGAAGTGACTTTACATACAACAAGAGACACCAAAAGCTGGTCTCTCGCGCGCGAGCTTATATGCCGGCGTGTCGCATTAGTGCTCCGACCAAAAAAAAAAATCATCTTACCTTTATGGCAAGATTTATGTAACAATTCTATGTGTGTGAGAAACACACACGGAGAAGAAGATAAATATATTAATGTATTCACAACGGAAGCGTATTTTTTGTTGCGAAAGTTTTTATTGTCTTAAGCAATCTGTCTCAGCAAAAACGGCAACAACACTTTTTTTTTAAGTATCGCATGTACAAGTGATCGTATAATGAGATAAAAATATATTACACGATTTTTTTTTTTATCGAACAACGTATCAGTATACTCGCCAGGTATCAGTGTTTAGAAGTGACGGCGAAACATTTTGACAAATGATCTTTCGCTCCACTTTCGATCATCAGTCTTTTTGTATTAATAATGGCGAGACCGTGAAGAGAAAAAAAAAAAAAACTAACGGCACACGTTGCGTTGCGAAATCAGCGCAGCCTTCGCGGAGCTGACGATGTCCCCCTTTCGATTTTTTTTTGCTACATTTACGCAAACACGCTCGGCAGATGCTCGTGCTTTAAAAGCCGCGGTGAAACGCGATTTTGCAAACGATCCGCCGCCGATGCTTCTAATTTACCAGCTAACAAGAGTACTTAGCCGCGACCTGTCGTAAAACTTTCACGCGTATGATTTACGCGTCGCGCGTCCCAAAGAAACGCACGTCTGGATTTAAGCACTTTTGTTTTACCCGTCCGGGTTCGAGAAGAAAAAGATCTTCGGACATTCCGTTAAGAACATGTCCGCCGCATTCTACTATTTGACACGTAGCCGGTCGCGATAGGGGATCGTAGAATAAATGGATCGTGCTCTCAAGGATCGACCCATATTATAGCCCGTACATCGTCCCGCGGGATCGGACGCGAGCATCGGCGGATCGCAGGAGGTCGGGACGCGACATGCCGTGCATGCCGTACGTCGTGTCGACCGGGAGATTAATGATCCTTTAATAACGTTAATTGAAGCCCTTAGAAGAATCGATACGACGCCGATCGGACCGGTATCGTTTCGAGATACCGATCGATCTTATGATAAATAGTCAGCGGCACTGCGGGCGACCGTTCCGACGCCTTCTTCTCGACCTCGTCTTTTATTTTATTCTTCCTATAAGGATCTTTCTTTACTCCTTTTTCTTTCTTTCTTTCTCTCTATCTTACTCTCCTTTGCCGCGCGTCGTCCTCCTCGGAGGACCCCGCTGCGGAGATCATCGGCAGAGAGAGCGATGATCTTATATCGCTTAGTAATAGTCGTACGTGAATAAACATGTCTTGGTCGAGTATCCGCTTCATTTCTAATCGACGTGATTTACTGCGGCGAAATGCAACCTTCGAAATTGTAAACTGTAACGATGTAACAGATGAAACTTGTAATTTCTTTATTATCATCCTGACAGCTTCAATGACTTTTTTACCACATCGTTGCGAAGAGTACAATGTATGTAATAAGATGTCTATTTTTTTTTGCAAGAAAGAGAGAGACAGATAACTTATCTACAATTGAAATTAATATTAAAAATTGACGTTTCCCAAAAGTAATTGACGCGCGATTTCTCAATACGTAACACAAATCTTCTTTATTCTTTTCTTTAGAAAGAAAACGAGTTTCAAAACAATCACCAATACATAGGACAACGACTCTTCTTGAGTGACAGGAGGAAGACGATCGTTACTTCGCGAAGGCTGGGAAGCGAAACAAAGTAATGATCCCAATCGAAATCCTTTTCGAACAGTTCCGTAATAGCTTTCTCGATTTAAATAAAATAAAACTGCTGCACGTGTGCGTTACTGACTGATTACTCAGAAATTGAACAGGTTGAGAAAAGAAATTAAAGTTGGGAAAGAAAAGATTTTTCAAAAGTGTACATATGTGTATAACATGTGTATTATTTACTGAAAATTTAAATTAAGCTATGCGTGACGCTACGCGCTGACTCGAGATGACTAAAATTAAATAGCAGCGCGATTTTGATTGGCCAAGTCGGCGCGAGCGACCATGACCCATGGATAATAAAACGAGCAACAATAGACAATGGCGGTCCCATGCTCTACATACGCAAAGCGCGGTAGGCACGCGCGAGCAGCGGCGCGTAGGTAAGCGAAACGCACACACATGAACAGTTGTGTATCAGGCAAAAGTACATATAAGAGTATACGTTAAGTGGAGTCCACATTAGCGAAACTTGATACTTTTATTACTATAATATTATTGTTTATATTGCTAATATATTACTGCACTATAATATTTTACTGCAATATTGTTGCTTGCTGCATTGTATAATTTCGATGAAAAATTGCAAACCGAATTGAGTAATACGGAAAATCTTAACAAATAAATTCTATTTATAATTCTTGATATGTGAATTCTGCCTTATAACGTACGTACGTGCATGCGTGCTTGAGTGCGTGCGCGAATGCGTGTGGCGCTCACGCGACGCTTTCCATCTCGCTCGCGCGTCGACGATTCGCTCTCGTCAGCCAGCAAAAGTGTTGTCGCTAATTGTCGTGGCGCAACCGCGCATTGTCCGCGGATTAATCGTCATGAGAAACGTCAGAGAGCGTGCACCGCCATTGTTGCGATCCACGGTGGCAGCAACCGCGCGCGAGCCACGTTGCAAGTGTTACGCGGCCTTTTACAATAATTCGGGGCGCGCGAAAGTAACAGCGCGCCGAGCAGCGCGCTAGACGCTAGGATGGACGGATAGGCGGGTAGGTGTTAAATAGGTAGGTGGATGAACGAGAAAAAGAGAGAGACAGAGAGAGAGAAAGAGAGAGAGAGAGACTGAATAGATAACTCGGCGCACACGTGGGCAGCCGCTCCTCCCAACGTGTCTTCGTCCAAGTCGTCGCTCATACGCGCACGTGTGCCGCCTAGGAATCAATTCTTACTGGAGCGCGCAATTAGGGAAAGGACTCACTCGCTAACAGCTCGAAGATAATGATCGCTTCCGGTGGCGAAACAATTATCGTTGCGCGGTCGTTAAAGCGCACGGGACTTGCGTACGTAATCGCACGAGGGAGGCGAGTTTGTATCGTGTTCTTTTCCCGTGACTCAACGGGTATTATTTTTTATGAAAGACATGTCGCGTGGATCTGTGCACGATAGACGTGTAATTATATCGAGAGAGGATCGTTTTCTGTGTCGGATCGCGTGCGGAGGTCAGATCGCGGCTGGTGGTTCGTTGCGTTTTGACACAACGGAGATGATCCTATATTTTATCGGCTCGCCGCGTGCTTCGTCGAGACCGCTCGGCTTCGATCGGCCGCCGCGTGTATAGTCATCGATTTTTCGGGGCGGCCCCGGTCCTGAAAGGAGCACCGTGCCTCGTGCCACCCACGCGAGATGCTTTTCACGCCTCTGACGCGACTAGTTCCTTTGGCGGGGCGCTCGGCTGTTGGCTCTTCGGATATCTCCGACATGACAGATAACACAATGGCTCTAATATGCCGTGCCGTGAAAAGGGTAAAGAGGTACCCACGACGATGGCGCCGATGAATGGTGGCTACGAGAGAGCTCCACAGAGACCGTCTCCCCTATCTTATCGGATCTCGTGCGCGAGTTGCGGCACAGCCAGCCAATGCTCGGACACAGTGGTTCCCATTGTTCCACGCAACCCACCCGCCGCATCGCCACTCCGCACCTTCGCCCTCCTCTCTTTTTCTCTCCCTTTTGCCGTTTCGACTTGGATCGATCGAATCTGAGTCGTTCGATTTGCGCTAGATATGTCGGAGCGTAGGCGAACGCTCGCAGATCGCAGAAAGCGATCAGCCACTTTTTTTTTATTTATATATTTTCAAACGAGAATTTCTACCGACATTTATTTCGATCGTAAAATTCAATTTAAAAATCAGAATTAATAATGGGATGTTACGCGAGGGAAAACAGCTAGGTGAGCTGTTAACTTTATATTTATATATTTCTCTGTTATCGAGATCTCTATCTAAGATCGTTGTTCTATCGTGTTCTAACATGCTAATGGATCGATCATATTGCAATAAGCGATGCGGCCCACGCTCGTCGAAAAGTCGAGCATTGCCTCGCGGCGATAGATCAAACGGGAAAGGAAAAAATCGGGTCGCTGGCGCACACCCACGCTTCACTTCGAAGTCTAAAGGAATCTCGGCCTTCTCGGCGCGCGCGCTGAGGGGAATTTCTTCGATTAAGTATCCAACAGTTACTTCGCGCGCCGACTGAAGTGCACTTTCTACGAACTTCAGGATTCATTCTCGCAACCGATCCTCCCGCTCGCCAATATAATCCTCCGGTCGATATCGAAAGCGCATCGGGCGCAACGCCTTCGATCACACACAGACGCGTGTATACTTTGATGTAACGCCTCCTCGTTCGTGCATCATCGATGCTGAATGACTTAATAAAAGAATCTCGATTACGCCAGACGAAATTCCATCCGCCGCGGGCGAACAAAGGGGACGACGAACGGGCCTCCCACCGGTTAGTTCAGCCGGGCCTTTCCTCCCCATCTCCCTTCCAGCGCACACGCAGGAGAACACCGCGAGAAAAGGCCTTTCCTGACCAGCTAATGCCACGGATTTATGTGGGTTAGGGCGTCGACTCAGCGCGAGAGCGCGCGCACGCGACTCCCAAGAAAATCTTGCGCTCCACCAGGTGACTCATACGCGTCTACCCACCTAATCCGGTGTACTGTGTTGGGATCGCTCGCTCGATCGCCACGTCCGCTTGCGATCGCGGGGAAGACAGTGCGCGCGCGCGATGGCAACACGATGAGGAAGAAGAGGCCCCCTCGCACAATGAACGGGCGAGAGAGCGACAAGTTGGTGTCGGACGCAAAACACAATGCGGGCGTGGGTCCTTGCGTCAGGCAAACGCGACGTCCAACGAGGCGAATCCGACAATCCTTCTTCTCTTCGCGTCGTTGTACTTGTCTCTCTATACTCTCCTCCCCCCTTTGCGCGAGATTCGCCACCACCTACTCCGCTGAGCGATGCGCTCTTGCCTCGCGCAGATTCACACTTTTCCTTTCGTCCGGACGTGTCGCTGCGACGAACGGGGATACGAACGGGCTTGTGCAAGTGTTTTGACCTACCTGTGCCCCGCGGAGACGCGCATCGCGCCCTCGTTACCTCGCGCGCGGAAAGCTCTTCTAGGGGAAAACCTTGAAACCGTTTTACAGTCATCGGGATCGAGAGACTTGGCCGCTCGCTCTCTCGTTGCTCGACAGAGCGAGGCGAAAACGCGGTGCCGTTCTTCGAGAATGAAGCGGGGTCATCGCGCCGGTTGCATTATCGTTGCGATTATCGGGGAGAATTCAAGTCTCGACGAAACAGCACGCGAGATTGTTGTCGCTTGGCACGACGCTGTCATAAATTAAAATACGTAAAAGAACATTATTGAATTATTTATCAAAAGATATGTCGACTTGTGGAGTTGCACGTACAATTTGTTTTGTAGTTAAAAAAGTTTAACTCGATACAAACAGCTGTACATAATCACAAACAGAAGGCCGAACATCACTACGTTAAAACTTATCGACAATAAGTCTCTCACTCTAATCGCTCTTATCATTTCCGCGCCGACACGCGCGCAGTCCTCGTGTTGCCGCACGCCCGGCCGTCGAGTTACAACATGTATACTCAAGAATGCAGGTATGCGCCACGCCGAGTATACCGTCCCGGCTGTGATTTACGATTAGGTAGTCCAGAAATCGACAGTACATTGCCAATAAGAAGAAAATGCTCTCGACAAGAGTCGGGCGAGCAGCTTGCGCACGATCTACGGTCTAGGTAAGGTGATACGCTCCCGCGAGCGGGTTCGCGAAACACGACGTGGCCGCCTAGACGTTGTCGGTGAAACGTATCGTTGCGATTACGCCGACCTGCTTCGGAATCGAATTCGGTCGGCTTTCCGCCTCAGTAAACAGACCCTTTTCTAGCGTCTTCGCAACGAATTCTCGTCTAAATTATACTCGGCGGCATACACTTTTAGTACATAGATATATATATATTTTTTTTTGTGAGAGAGAAACACCCTTCTCCCGTAAGCTTATCGTGCCCGCAATCTGACCGGTGCAATAAAACCCATAACAAGCCGAAGCTCAAATTGATTCGTTGGTGCCGCAAACACGGAGGTCGTCCGCGCTTCTATCTTATCTGCTCTTACCTGTCGAAGCGTCCGGATTTTATAGCCCCGAGGAGAGGAAGCGTTGGCGCGCACCTGCCTCTCTTGCCCGTTCGCGGCAGCGGTCGAGAAGAAATGATTATGGACCATTGTCGGGAGAGTGTGTTTAGGATCGGTTTTTAGCGCTCGGATATGCGCGTTCACATTGGGTCAAGTCGTCGGGTGTCGGCGTCTCAAAAGAGACCTTTACTGGTCCATTATATCTACCCGACGCCACATAGCGGAATTACGTTTTTCGAGAGCAAAGTCGAAAAATATATTGCGAGTGAATAAAAAAAAAAGAAACAAACTTTTTTGTCTGTATATATATTTTAACATTGTAAATCCACAGCGCGTGTATTATATATATATCGCAGAGTTATATCGTTACAGATAACAGTCCGATATGAAGACAATGCGGATCGCATTTGATGCTAAAAATGTCCGGCTGAGTATGAGCAGCGGCATGCGACACTTGTCGCCCTGGTCACGCACAAACTATATTTGTCTCGCGAGTACCGTCGTGAGCCTTCGGTCTTCGTGTGGTAACGTGTAACCGGGCATAAAGAACGAGACACGCTACACCAAGAGGGTGAAGACACTTCAGGGTCAGCCGTTCGCGCGCATCGATATGTGGCCCTCGTATACAGCACTCGCGTGTGAGTTCATACCACAGGTGAATTACGCATAACTGTCCGTGCGCCGATCGTGGCGCGATTAAGATACCAGTGATATACCCGGTTTCTATAATCGTTCGTGAGGACACGATACGCTAACGAGATTGGTAAGGTATTCGAAAATCCGAGAAGGTGAAGCGTATATGTGTGAAATATTTATAGAATACAGAAGCGGCGATAATTATATTTGTATATTAATGTAAAAATCTGCGACGCGCCCGCACGCACAGTGTGCGCTGGTTTATTACGTTCCGCTTAATATTCCATCACAAACGCAACTTGATTATTATTTATCGCCGCTTTTCTCTCTGTGCGCGCCGCGGACGAGGTGGAGAAGGAGAGAGAAAGAGCCCACTATTTTCCTACTATTCCCGCAATATTATTTTTCCTTTCCTCTCTGCAAAGGAGCACAGGACCGCGGGAGGAAATCGCGTGGAGGCAGCAAAGCATTGTCATGTGTGCCTTGCCGGTGCACGACGCGTATAGTACGAGAGAGACAGAGAGAGAGAGCGCGCGGTGCACGCGCGCGGTCGCGTCGTCTAGAACCCGTACTTAGGAGTTAGAAGCCCACACGGTAGCGGACATTGTTATTCAAATCAGCCATTGTCTCCGAACCCGACAGATGCTAATTTTTAAGTCCCGGCTTATTACGCGCGCACAGACGTTTTCAGTGCGTACGGATGTAGAGCGACGTCGCGAGTTCTCCGTCGTCGTCTCGCGCACCGCAGAGATCCGCCGCGCGCGTATATTAGAACGACGCCCCGAGTTTCTCCGCGTGCTTATCCGATCGATATCGCGCGCGCGCGCGTGCTTGATCTTATACCCAGGAACAAACAAAGGAACCGTCATCTCCTACATCACGACGTGTTACAAGACTTTCTCCCCGAGTTCAGCCGACGAATTCAGCCGAGCAACTCGCTATTAGCTTGATTCTATATGCGAGCTCCTCCTCCTCCTCCTCCTCCGACGTAGATCCCGTTTCAATCTCTCGCTAAGTGCAATCTGAGATTTTAGCACCAGAACGCTAACACGAAATAATGACCAATTAGAACTAATACCGCGCATCGTCGCGGAAGAGAGTGTACGGTCGGGAACGCAAATATATATAACAACAAATCGATCTCAGAGATCAACGCACTTAGCGAATCTACACTTATCTCTAAATAAAACAATCCTCTCTAAAAGATTTCACGCGTTTATATAAAAATTAGTTCTTAATTGCGAAAGTATATCACATTATGCGTTTTCTAAGTTATTAGGAGCGTAATTGCCGCCGACATTGTTGGCGCCCGTTTACGATGTTCATGAAGAGCGATATGCCAGTCGCGCGAGAATACGTACGTGTCAAGCCGAGTTCGCTCGCTCGTGTTCTCTTCGCGCGCTGCGGGATATTTTCGAGACGGGGCGATAGAGACATAAAGAAGGGACGTGCGACATCCTGCCCCGCGGGCGGGCATTGGCGAGGTATAAATCATCTGCGCGAGGGATTGCATTTCAATGCCCGAGGCATCGGATAGGTAACGCGCGCGCGGGCGCGAGCGCGCAGAAGCGAAAGATCGCGAGCGCGACAACTGGCGCGACTGCCAACGTAACCGCCCGGCGCGGCGGTTTTATTCAGCGCGCGCGCTCTATAGTGGCGCGATGCAGCACGGCTATCGCAGGCGCGCATCCCTCGTTACAGATGCAGCGGGCGCGTATCCGGCAAGCCCCGTGGGTGCAGGATGACGCCGGCAACAAAGAATCGTCGCTGTGATGCGAGAGACCGGCCAATTCGCCTCTCTCTCTCTCATTTCTTCCTTTTTTACATTCCGCTAATGTATGTCATCGGATTTCACGTTGCTCAACCTTCTCTATTACATGCGATGTGTAAAACCGATGATAATGTGGAAAAATATTGCAGTAAAACATTGATACGACGAATGTGTCGTTTTCCGAGGAAAACTGACGCTAAGCTTGACATTTCATGTAAAAAGAATCAGCTAACGATCGAGGAAATGGCGGCAATCAGGCGGGCGAGTGAAGAATCGCCGGATCTGATTTGCGGTCGTCGAAGATCGAGAGATGGTGTCGAGCTGGTGAACGAAGCAGCGCACACGAGGCGCGCGTTTGTTCGATCTGCACGCGCGGAACGGTCTGGTTGCTGATAAACGCGACGGTGCATGCTTCGCAGCCAATGGCATAAATCTCTGTTCGTGCGGCACGTATATGCGCGCGGTGCCCGAGCCACGCACTGGGCGTGTCACACGCAACGCCCGGCACGTGGACAGACGTGGATACGCATCGACAGGCTTTCTCGCACCGACTATGCACGCGCTGACGTAAACATGGCGCACACGTTTCGCGTAAAAGAACTTATTTTGTCATTCGCGCGCACTTACATTTTTCATACTTCGCAAGTTTTGCGTATCGCGTTATTTTGCGGATTCAAAGAGACGATCTCATCGACGTTTGATCATCGTTTTACAAGACCGTTTGTATGCCGCTCCCGTTTCGAATTTACTTTCCGACGATCGAACGACACATTCGTAAGAGGTTTTACGATGCAGATATAAAATGTGTTCTTCTCGAACGTTACCCAAACGCGGCGCACGGTTCATTGTTTCCTCTATACGCCTGACACGGGGAGTCTGTCTATAAGTGTCATTGCGCGAGCCGTACGCACCTGGTTACGACTTTGGCGCATAGACGCGCGTACGAAGGGTGCGTAATGCACCTTTTTCCGTGCCACGGAACGTGACCAGACGCGGAGCGTCCTGTGTCGATGAAGAGGAGGCACTGGACTCCGTGGCTGAGTCAGTCTTTTAGAATGTACGGTGGCATTGTGCTTGACGCTGGCACGGGAATACGAAACGAGTTTACGTGAAAAAAAAAAAAAAAAAAAAAAAAAAAAAAAAAAAAAAAACAAGCCGCTTCAAATAAACCATCGCTCGCGCGAAACTTTGACAGACTTTTTCGACAGACACATCGTCGTGTAATTAGAGATAGTGTCACAGAGACGTAGCGTTAAGAAGACGCGAGCGATTTGAATCCGATTTGTATAGAAATTGGTTTCCGTAATTCGCGTCAATTGCTCGTTTCTCTCTCTCTTTCTCTTTCTCTCTTTTGCCTGAATCGCGGTAAACGTGGACCGTTCTCTCTTTCGACATCCTGGCACGGAATATAAAAGTGAATTAAGAGATTGCCTCGATTCAGGATCTTTGCGCCAATTCGCATTTTCACTGTCGATTGTGGCACCGATCGCAGGACGTAATAGCGAAAGTACTCGCAGTACGCAAGGGATTTACAGTTTCGCTGAGTTTAACTTTTGTATGTGTTTAATATTTCTTTAAGAAAATTAAAAAATTAAGAAAAATTGTGATTATTACATTGAATAGTTTTAAAAATTAATTTTAAGAATATGAAATTGTTTCTATTATAAAATACCATACAAATACGTGACTAAAAATTAGATGTAGGTATTTTTTTAAATTTTTAGTGCTTGTTTTAAATAAACAATATAATGTACGTATAAATAGCTTGAAGATTCGACCGTGTTTCCTATAAACTTCAATGATCCCGGGTGTACGATAACAGGTTTCACGTCGATCTTCTTAGCGCTCGTCGTGCGCTACTCCAGACGTGTATACGTTTTCGCAATCGACATCTTGAACTTTCGCACTGGGGACGTTCGCTTCTCGCGCAAATGAAAACGGATGAACGACATGGAGGTCTTCTTGCGATACTATTACGCGACTGCCACTCGCAAAAAGCGAATCTTAACGGCGTAATCAACGCTGATATCAAAGATGGTCCGTTCAATCGAATCGAGAGATCGTTAACGTCGATTCGATGAATTACATGGATTTAAATAATAAATTGCGTATAATAATCGCAGGTGTTGTATGCGTATATTCATGTTTTACAACTAGCACATTATTTCTCAAATCGAATTTCGAAATCGTCGCTCGATCGCCGCGTGTTTGTTTGTTGATTGCGATTGTCGATCGCGATTGATGAGCAGATGGCTGAAATGGCGATGCTTGCTTTCTAAGCGAATCGTTTATTATTAAATCGGAAATGAGAATGTATCACTCTTGATCTTCTGAGGAGATCGCGTATTTTTTTTTTTTTTTTTTTTTTTTCAACAAGATGAATTTCGTAATCGTAACATCCCGATGACGAGATTGGTCGACATCGTTTATGCAAAGTAATCCCTATGAATATGCAACGATGTAAATGTCGTATATTCGTACATGTACGTTTAGAGTCGCGATTTGACGTAATTAACGACGGACCAGCACATCATATTGTATTTTCAAATTAGACGAATGATTATTCTTGTGTCGCGGTAACACACGTATGCGTTACGAATTAAGAATTTAGACGAACTATTAACAATGCAAAAATTCTGAAATCATTCACGTGTATTTTTGATCTACATTTGCATACTAAAATCTCATATTTTATGATTACGGTGGTAAAAAAAAAAGAATGAGAAAAATCTTTACAATTCAGTTTCTCTCTCTCTCTCTCTCTTTCTCTCTCTCTCTCTCTCTCTCTCTTTCTTTCTTTCTTTCTTTCTTTCTTTCTCTCTTTCTCTTTTTACATATAAATCTTTGGATTATCACGTTGAAGCGCAGAATTTGGCAAAAAATCCCGTATAAGCTAGCAAAAAAACGATAGCTGTCTCTAAACAAAGAGAGAGTAATAAATATGTAAAAATCTGACAATTAACCACGCACCGGCCGCGCGAGATTTATACTCGCGATATGTTAATACGGTACCACGCGCTACCGAGATAAAAAATAATTAAGCGGGAAGAGATTTTATTTCTCCCATTTTTAGCTTGAGTTCTTTTCGTCGATTTTGCGCTCTACTCTCCTCCGTCGCATATGACAGAGAAATAAATGAATGTTATTTAAGTACATAGATCAAGAGTAATTTAAAAGTTACTTAGTTACTTAAAGCTTTAATTTTTAGAGTCTTTTCACTAGACCAAGCTTAAGAGATTTTGATTTTTTTTTTTTCATTCACACGCTCCTCCTTTTGCCTGAGCCCATCTTTTAATCGATTACAATTCAATTGAAAGAGACTGGACCAGAAAAAATTGAAGTTGTATTTGAGCAAATTCGAAAAAACTCGAGTCCTCTCTATGCTCGCAAGCCCATTCCCCCGCATTCAGACCGCAAAACCACTGGGCCAGTCCGCTCTTCTCTTCTTTTCTCAGCACTTTCACGTTCATCATCCTCCCGTCCCTTTCCTCGTTATCGCGTATATGAACTTGCGCATGCGCGGCGTAATAAAAATTCAAATTTATTCCCGTCGCCGTGTGCGCGCGGGATGCTTCATTAGCACGATCCGTATGGGAATGCACGCCTTTAACTGCCTCGCAACGGTCCGCACGGCGATAATTTAATTATTACGTTAGATTTGCTAATTCGCTTTAAGGGAGGCGGAGCGCGGCCCAGCGAAGTCAGCTTTTTCTTCGGGCTTCTTCTTCTTTTTTTTTCTCTCCTGCTTCGTTTCTCTCTCTCGCGCTTTCGTTCTTCTTGCGGCCTCGTCGCAGAATTCGCGTTCGTTCGAACGATCCGCAAGCCACACCATCACCGGGTGTTTCATCGCAAGAAGCTTCATCCTCCCTGCTGCTCCGTTTTTGCTATCGGCCGATTTAATCGATTAACCGATTGATTGCCGCTGCTTCTTGCTCTCGACACGCCCTTCGGAATCCTTCTTTCGCGGACCACCCTGATTTTCTGCACGCTCGAGTTGCGCGCGATAATTAATATCAAATCAGATAACGATATTGCAGGTTGTTATACTTTTTGTATTTTTTTTTTTTTTTTTTTACTATCGAGTTTTATGTGAATTAATTATTGAGTAATTAATTTGCAAGCGGAGAGCAAGAAACGCTCGGCAATCTCGGACAGTAGATTGTATTGTGCCTCACTTACAATGTGTATCATGTTTCTCTGTAATTCATGTTTTATTAGAAATCAAAATCAGTATCGTAATTATGTTTTTACCGATATCGATGTTTTTCTTTTGATTGACTCTCGCAAATCTATTCGAAGTACTTATATATCTCGCATTTTTGATCTGCTTTGATCAACGGCGCACCGTTGATATTTGAATAAATATATTTTCTACTTGCTCTTTAGCGTGATAGCTTGTTATAAATTGCACTTATCTGCTCGTTAACGATAGACATAGACATTCAGAACGTAACAAAATGTATCATGTACGCGCGCACTGTAAATCGTGTCCTGTGTTGACGCGAGCAAACTACCCGAAAGTCAAAGGTAATCGTGAGTATCGTGCGACTACGTATCGTAATGCCTTCATAATATCCAGGCATGCTCGACGGTCTCGTGCAGAATATATATATCGTTATTTCATAATGGTCGCGGGTGGTGCGTCCGTCGCATATCATCGAGGCGTATTACGAAAGAAATCGCTCGACCTCGTGCCACGAGCAGAAAATGTTTTGACTGTTCTTCGCTTATGGTTGCGATAAAGTTTTGTGTGTAAAAATCTTACATTAAAACGACTATTAAAATATTATTTATTAAAATTTATTATTAAAACATTAATATAACTCTAAAATATAATTTAATATATTTATTAAAATATTATTGATTAAAATAGAAAGAAAATATATGAATATATACACATCGCATTAAAAAATAAATAATCTATCAACGTAATCTATCAACAATGTGTATCTAGCACATGTCGCGTAATTTTACTTCTAAAAGCTTACATGTGTGATGTAAAAATAATTTTTGTACAGTGGTGCGCGATAGCACAATTTTGTGTGGAAACACGTTTCGTCCTCCTTACGATGTTCGCGCAAGAGCCATCCTTCCTTCTCCGACTACGGACAATAGGTTTCCCGCGACACAGTTTACAGTATCGAATCAAAGCAAATTGCTGTGCGTACCGGCCGAGCGAATGGTCCGCTCTTGCATGCGTGCGGCTTACAAATGTCCAACGGTGGGCTCCCAATTACGTAAGATTATGACATCCGCGAGACACGCTCGCACGTTTTTCAAGCGGGATTCACATTAGCGAGCCGAACCTCGAGCTAAACTATATATCGCGAGCGGTCCGCAGCTTTTCTCATTAAAGATTACAATTTACTGCAGTTAAACAGCAATACTTCAACAGAATATTGCGGTAACAACATGAAAAAAACTACTGCAAGCCAGCAGTAATATTGCAGACTGTTGTATATTTATTCAAAAGAGCTGCTTGAAAGAGTTTGCTTTGCTGATGTGAATTGTGCTTTATGTGCCCTCTTTCCGTGACAGTCGGATATTCGTCGCCCTCAGATCGAGTTGCCCCCCGCGCGCCTGAGAAGCCTTCTAATCGCGTCTCCAGTGGGAAAAGCGAGGATCGTGCTTTTTTCGCAACTTTCGGACCTTTCCAGCGATGCGGCTAATTGCCGCGAGCGGCACTCGCAGTCGCCGCGTTTGCACGCGGGTTCACGACCGCATCGCGTTGCGCTGTCACGATTCGCACAGCCCTTCATTCAGCGCGCATCCTCTTCGTTCGCGTGCATGACTCGAACCAGTGGCGAATTCTCACATTCTAACGTCTAATTATTCATATTCACGATTCATAATCTCGTATTTCACAATAAATTATATTATTAGAGAATTTTCTCTGCGTGCGTGTGCGTGTGTAATGTTAATTTAAATTTCTTGCTCTTACGTTCATTTAAAACATTTATTGTTTATATATTTGTTATTTCCACAAATCCTTTCCATCCGTATAATTAACAACTTCTCTCATTACTCACTCGTAATATTTTATCTTATTAAAATTCTCATCTTTTTAAATCTCGTGTATTGTTTTGCATTTGTGTTTCGATTATCATTCCTTCAACATACACATTCGTAACACATTTTCCTCGGTGCGCCACAACATTGTATCTCGATACAATCGCCTTGCTGTCACATTCAGCGCAAATTCGAGCAAAAGTCGAGATAATTCACCGAGTCTGTTCCGCTCCACTGGCGGAAGATCGGCAAAATTGCAAGTGCGCTGTGACAGCTGTTTTAACCGTGTTAAAATCGGTCGAGAGCGTGACCGTCCGAGGGCACCAGGTGCGCTCCGCGCGTTCATGATCGCAAATTGCGGGAAGTATTCGAAACGCCATTCCGAGCTGTCGCAGTACGATGATCGTCGCGATTCTCTTCGCGCACTTTCACAATGGCCGATGCGCGCGCGAACACAATTATTCGTACAAGAGCGAACAAGTTCGATCTCTCGCACGGTGTTCGACCCATCGGATCGAATTAAATTCGCCCGGTTTGCTTGTTCGTTGCAACCGGCGGCGTTGGATTTCTCGGCACGAGCTGACTCGTAAAGTGTAATGAAGTATAACTTCGATTCTGATTTACGATTTGCGCCTTACTTCACCGGCATCATCGTCGAGTCCCTCATCTCGCCTCGAAATTGCGCGCGCTTAGGCCTCGCATTTGCCTTGCCACTCATTTTGCAAGATTTCGCCGGCCGTTCGAGAGGAACCCTCTCTCGCGCGCTTGTAATTGGATTCGAGCTTAATACATTTATAATGCAAAGTTATTAACCTAACTAACGTACGATCTCGCCGCAATTATCCGGCCGTGTGTTTTGCCGCTTAACGAGCGATCTTGAGAAACTGCATTGCCCTGACGAAAGACGCGCCGACTCGTCTCGGACGGTTTCCGACGTCGGCAGAAAGAGCAGACGGATCTTCACGCTTCTCGCATGAAAGAAGCGACAAAACTCGCGGCTCGAACGACCGGCAATGCAAAAGACGGAGAAAGAAGAATTACGAAAGCGATCGGGAGAGAATAGAGAAAAAGAGAGAGACACCGCACGGCTCATCGGTAAGCGACAGACGAAGAATATGATTTTGTTTTTCATATTCTGAGGGCAGACGAGGCGAGGCGCATGGCAATGAACCTAAGCGGCCTTACGACCGGAAGCGAGGAGGCACACGCGTATCCGGTGATGCGAGACGTCTCCGAGAGATACGATTCTTTTCGAGTAGGCCACCTTGTCGCCGGAGAAAAAAAAAACCAAAAGATTTATTATTTATTGTCTAAAAGTAAAATCAAATATGTGCAATGTAGAAATGAAGAAAAAAAATTTTAAAGAAAAAAAATGACATATTCAAGTGATCTGTCTTTAATCAGATAGTCTCTTCAATTTTCTTTATTCTTTGTGACTCGAGATTACATCTCACACACACGAGGTATCATTTATCAAGTCTTTGAAGTACGAATTTTATAAGTGGCGGATCGCCGCTTTCTCGCACTTCGTACAGCCTCGGCGCTGTATTACCAGTGATCGCACCAAAACGATTGACTCTTCACCCGATGCCGCGTTAAAGGCACGCTCTCGAGAGACAGACAATGTAACACTACTCTGGCATTAAGCGCTGTTTACCTCCGCTATCAAACGACATTCTTCGCGAGAAGCGATCCGCTTAGTCCCCGCGTCTTGACTTCGGAATCGAAAGCGACTGAACGATCAATGTAAATCAGCCGTTTGTTCGCGTCGCGTGTTTTATTTACCTGTCCCCCATCGAGAAACTATCTCTCTTTCTCTCTACCGTAACTTAGAACGATCGCTTCGGTGAAACAGAGTTCGTTGTATCAGACGGGGTAGAATTCGCGTCGAGAACGTTTTCGCGTGCGGGGATGAATTCTTCTCGTCCCCCTGTACTTCCTCCTTTCCTCTCTTTCTTCTCGACTATCTTCTCTTCTTTGGAGGTCCTGAGAAATCCGGGCGCCGCACTATCGGCGATTCTATTACGTAAGGCCGCGCAAATACCATGGCTCTCGCAATTAGAGTTGCCAATAGGAGGAGACCGCTTTTCGATCGCGTGCCACGAGAAACGATGTAACACTCGTATTGCTACAGTGTGCGGCAATTGCGCCGGGTGCGCGCTAAACGACCGCTGCGGTGGACGACGCGCGTGTGTTGCAATTTTGTTGCCGATACGCGTGCACGCGCCGTGTCTTCCTTGTGTCTTTCGCGCGAGCCGCCCGACTGCGCGCGCGCGCACGAGAAGAGTGGCGATTAATTCCGCTCGGTTATTATCAAAAGTTCAATTCTGTCTCGAAGAGAGTGAGACCCCGCAAATGTGCGAGCTCAGAAATGAAAACGATCATAAATATTCGCTCTTCTGACATTTCTAACATTGCGAGGAGAGGTAATGACGATTACTTTAATTATCATAATCCGTCAAGAAGCAACGGCTCGATGTGACAAGGTAATTTTCACTCATGCTGGATGAAGATGAGATCGTGTACTTTCGGTGAAGGACGCAATTATCGCTTTCAGTGGATCTGCCTAGAAGAGAGTGAGTGAGTAAGAGAGAAAGAGAGAGAGAGAGAGAGAGAGAGAGAGAAAGAGAGAGAAAAAAAAATTTACATCAAAGAAGGGAATTAGTTAGTTTAAAAAATATTTTCTTAATTTAAAAGATTTCAAAATACACACACATAAATTTTTTATAATACATAATTACAGAAAACCCACACATACGAAGATAAATTTTTTTAACTGTTTTCCGACTGAATAAAGACGTGAAGTTATGACAGCTTATTTCGGCACCGGGTTTCTGTGTCCCGTTCCCCTGATTTCGTTCCAGATTAAGTTGGGTCACGTGAAATAACGGATTCGCAGATAAACATCTCTCGGTTTTGCGTTTTTCTTCCGTTTATCTGCAATTCTCCGAGTCGGAGCCCCGATGCGATGGGGGCCCCGATTCGTCTTCTTCCTGCGTTTTGATTTGCCTCGGAGTCGTTTCCCTTTCGAACACCGCAGAGAGACACGGGACGTGAATTCTTTATAAAATCACGTCCAGTCGTTCGGAGGGTGCGTCGGAACGCGATCGTTTATCACCGCGATCGAAGCCGGCACGGCTACCGTGCTCGCAGCATATAATACGTGGGCGCGACGCGTCGCGGCGGCGGATGTACGGCAATTCGTACGGTACGAATTGGCGATAAACCACGGCGATAACACGAGCCGCGACCGAGCGGCGCGATTTATATCAAGGTTGGCGAGAGGCAACGGATATATCGTGAATCACCGACCACGTCCACCGGCCCGATATTCGGAATCCATTCACGGCGAATTCGAGCGATAGATCTCTCGCCTCTCTCGGCTCGAGTAAAATATATATATATATATATACGCTTCCCTCGGGACGTGCTTCGCGCACGCAGGTGAACGCCGTCGTGCATTTACAACGGCCGCGAGAATGGACAAACTGTTTCGGACTACCGGCGATAAGACGTCCTCATGTGTGTTTCGCTACACCGAACGAACGAGCGTGCGATCGTGCGGAATATATTTGTCGCTGATGCTGTTTTATTCCCATTGGCGTTTAATCGCTCTCGGCGATCGCGATACCCTGTAACACGTCCTATATACACGCTCTAGCGTTCGCATATAGCAGTTCGAAGAAGCTGCCGGCCGGTCTGGAACACCCAGTTTAGACCCAGTGTTAGACCAAAACCTTATAGAGGTTTCATAGATCTAGCGATTACAATTACGCAACCGTGTACGCGAGCGTGCAGCTTCCCACACTGCGGTTTTAAAGCCTCTTAACGAACGTCTTAAGATAATGGACGCGCGCGGAGGAAGACGAACGGTCGAACGTACAACATATTCAAATACGGTCGCCTTTATGCTCTTCACGGCCAGGAGAAGCAGTTCCTGAGCGCCGGCGTCGTCTCGGCCGCAGGAAGCTCGTAAAAAAAAGCTCCGGGTCTTCGGGTAAGACCGGTGGCGATGTAACGACTCGCACGCCTCTTTGCTTCTTTTTTTTTTTTTTCGTGGCCCTTTCTCCGCAGTCAGTATGCACTCTCAGCGTTGCATACAGCGGAAATATTAAAATGCCCCGACGGCCACCGCACATGACAATAAGTTGTTCGCGCTTTGGACGTGCTCTGGATACCGGGCGCTCGCTCTTAAACCACCATTCGCGTACGTGCAACTGTGCAACCTCCTTCCCTCTCCGCGTCTCGCTCCTTCTCGTTGACGCCCCCGTCCGCTGTGTCTCTCTGTCGACCATATTTCGTCGGGGTGTCCCCGGGGATTTGAAATGCACGCGGTGCGCATCCTTTCCGGGAAAATTCAAATGAGCTCCCGTGAATCTGCGCCGCGAGTCTTCACGTATCTCCGTCCGAGCGACGAGATTTGGAAATCCGCTCGGTAAGATCGCGACGATTAATCTCAGCGAACACAGGCTCGTTCAACACCTGCGACTCGAGCATGCGTAATTATATCCTTCTACGATTCTTTGTTTGTTTTTTTTTTGTTTTTACGATTAATATATACATATGTATAAAAAAAGCGCAGTTTAATGTAACATTTAATCGTCTCGGAGTGTAACAACTTATGCACAATGAAAATAATCTGCGCGAGAGATATTTCTGGTTTTATTATGTCATGTTATTCGTCTTATTGTCTTAGGACAATGGCAGTTGCAACGTCCGTTCCTTGAGTCGCATGTCTGTGTCGTCGTGCGTATCTTGCCATGCGACTTATGGGCGCGCAATGGCGAACGCCACGACAAGCCGATGAAACGAGAATAAAGACGCGCGAACGTCGAAGAGTCATCGCACAAATGGTTCTTTGTGCGCGACTCCTAGAGGTGTGCTTGAAATGTTCGCCCATTCGCCGCAGATATTTCTAGGATCCTCCCTTTTGTCATAAAAAAAAAACTCCTTCTCATCAGAAATCTCTGTCAATCGTTAGAAACTCGCTCTGAGGATCGATGCTCGATCAGATAAGCATTGTGATCTCCGTATTATTGACCGTCACGTTCCGACTCCAGTTATTCTTCGTTTCTAAGCCAGTGCGATCGGCTCGCGTCTTTAACATCGGGACACATAGTAAGCTCGAACGTAAACGTATTCCAAATGTTTGTAACAGATGACGGAATAAAGAAATAGATTCTCGGTATAAAAAAAAAAAAGTGTCGCTTTACCAAATTTTTCTTTTCACTGATCGTGTACGCGACGCGCGCGCATCATAAAATTCGCGAGCGCGCTAATCGTCCGCTCGATTTGTCACCGCCACGCCGCGGCAAAGGTCGTCCGCGATGACCCCGTTCGTTCTCACGGACGTTCACCGATCAGCAGCTCTCGTACCTCTTCTCCCGACTGGTCATTAACACAGTACGTTTCGAGCCGATCAAGCCAACCATTTGCTCCCAACGTCGCTAGTTAAGTACATCACCGTACTGGTTCGAGACACACCGCGTTTAGAGCGAGGGCCGGGACACTCTTGTATTCTCGTGGCCTGATAAAAACAGGAACGAGGCTATTCGATGGCGGAACCTAATTAGTGGTTTGGGTAATGCATGAGCGAGTCTAACCCGTTCTTTAGTTTTTTAACTGGCTTTTAATCTCAGCTTTCCAGTCGAATGTCTGGGCATCTGCTCGGCCATGCGCGTTTTTATTCGGAAATTAAATACATTACAATCTCACGACACAGAAGTCATTTGGAAGTAAAAGTTCCAAAGCCTGTGTTCGGTTATCGAGGTTTGTGAGTTGCGCTCTGAACAATTTGTTTTTTTTTTTATCTCTCAGACGTGGAAGTAATAACGCATTTCTTTAGTTCTTCTTCTTCTTCTTCTTCAAAAAAAAAAAAAGATAACGTGCGAGAATCGGTCGCTCTCATTTTGCCGCGCGTTCGATCGCCCGCAAAGTCCTTCCCTACGTGAGAAACGAGCCTTTTCCCACTACCTCGCCGACGGAGAAGGCGGCGAAGGAGATCGCGCGGAATGCATGTGAAAAAGTGCAATCGCGGAATCCGCACCTTGCGTTCTGAGTTTCGAAACGGGGGTCGATAGAAAAATCGACGTCGTGCGCTATCGCCTTCAGCCGCGAGCGAGCTCGTTACCTGCCACGGACTTGATAAATGTAACGAGAAATGGAGTGCCGGAGTACGTCTTGCATTTAAAATTTCTTGTCGGCGAAGGTGCATTTTAGAACTTTATAAAGCAATATTTATGCACTCTTACGCAGGTGTTAATGCGTGACTCTTGTCTGTCTTCAATACGATTCTAAATTAGATTCAGCGAGACATATAGGTTTCAAAGTGTAGATTTACATCAGATCGATCAGACTTTCAACTTTGTGTTGCGCATGAATTACAATCTGTGCTTCAAATTTTGCGAGAAGTACATTGTCATTTTAAACAGAATAACGAGAAACAGAGACACGATCCGCTCTCAGTTGCCACAATCGAATCGCGGAGTTATGTAAATGAAATTCCGATGCGATGTGTGTCGGAAAAAATAAAAAACGCATGACAGATCGACCTGCTCGTATTCCTCGTACTCGTTGCTCCATTTCGAGATACGCCTTGGATTTACGGAGCGTATTATCCGCGGAAATTGGTTCTAGCGAACGCGAGGTCAGGAA
Organism: Pseudomyrmex gracilis; assembly: GCF_002006095.1. NCBI lineage: Eukaryota > Metazoa > Arthropoda > Insecta > Hymenoptera > Formicidae > Pseudomyrmex > Pseudomyrmex gracilis. Next base: position 485,060 of record NW_018020689.1, read on the forward strand.
AGATACCGTGCCGACGCGAGGATCGCGTGCAGGACCGACTACTCATCCACACTCACATATTAAACATAAGTGCCACTTACCTATGCCTGATCCTCACGAGCCGCGAGCGTCTCCTTTTCTCCTTCTGCTTTCAGAGACCGCTCGCGTCTTCTTTCCCGCCGCTCGATCTTCCTTCTCGCATTTCGAGACCCCCGTTGTTGCTCATTCCCTTATACCTGCCCTTGTTGCGGGTTTGTTACTCGCCGCTATTTTCCCGCGGATACACGTTTTCTTGATTACGGATCGCCGAAAAAGACGCGACTTAATGACGATATATCGTGCGGAAACGCGAGGGCGGATTGTTTTTTTTGTTCGTCTTTATTTGCATTCTTAACAGCATCAGAGAAGAGAAAATTTTTGATCAGTACATCTTTAAAGATGCTTTTATGTTTTGCATTGAATTAACTTTTACATTGAAAATATTTTGCTGTAAAAAACTTTGTTGATCGTTTCTTTAACGCTCGTCGATTACTTGACGCAAAAAACGCAGGCACATGCGAGAGCAGCAAAAACTCCCAGACTGTGCGCGGATTTGCCCATTAGTTTCTATCGCGTTGCGCAAAAGAGAATTGGTGAAGTGGGCGCAGCTCCGAGAATATGTTTCGTTTTCACCTAAAGTTACCTTTGGCACACAATCATCGACTATTAAAGCAGTCTGCAAAAATATATCCGAAGCGCCGGAATATCCTCTAAGACGGAGGTAGAACCCGTCCGCTCTCGGATATATCACGAGCAGCCCTGGCATCTTGCGGCATGATCTTTCGAGATCGGGGAGAGAAGAGGTCGGGGATCTCGTGGGCGGACGGCGGGGAGGGGAGGAGAGACAGGGAGCGTGAAAATAAGACGGACGAGACGGGAGAGGAAGCTCGAAGAAGAAAGAAGAGAGGAAGAGAAGTGAAAGAGAGGACGGAGTTCAGGAAGAAGGAGGAAGAGGAGTGCGCGCAAGGGCGCGAGAAAGGAAGAGCGACGAGTGCTAGATCTCGGGCAACGATCGGAGATCATCTTCCCTCTTCGGCCGCGCTCGTCCCCGATCTCTCAAGCGGAGGCAGCGAGGGCGAAAAGAGTACGACAAGGCGCTTCGCCGCCGCCGCTGCCGCCGCCGCCGCCGCCGCCGCCATTATCAAATTATTCACTCACACCGAGCGCTATCTATCTTCGAAGCAGCGCGATCATAACGTGTTATTATTTGATCCTCACTTTGTTAGCGATCTGAGTTTAACAGCCAGCCGGGACGATATGTACCTGGCAGATCCTGCTCGCCCGATCTGGAGTACTTCTCACGATCTTTCGCGCGGCAGCTTCTCATCCGTGTGGGCGAAGAACGAATCGCAAGGCGGATAATATTACGCGGACGTACTGCACGTCGCTGTCCCGATCGGATCGGAAATTCGAACATGCACGCTGAATCGAAACACGCTGCGAAGTAATTCGTAGAGATCCCCGGCTGTCGATCGCGCCGACGCGCGTATATATATATACGGGAAAACACGGATGTCTTTTTTTTGTCTCGCCCGTGATGTCCAACCACCGTGAAATCGATTTGTTCTGAAAATCTCGAGTGTGTGAAATGATTGAAAAAAAAAAAACAAAATAAAAAGGAAAACAAAACCAAACAAATTGAAAAGAACCTTTCTAAAGGTACATTGCCAACGTTCATCCTTCGACATCTGATTCATCGGTTAATTTCGAGATCGCGACAGGCAACCACGCAACTTCTCGGATGATCGTGTGTATGAGAATTTTTTTTTTTTCCATCATGCAATGTATATGTACCGATATGTGCACGTGTGATGCACAGAGCGATGCACAGTCAACGTTATTTATACCGTCCGACTCTAATTGCCTCTTGTAATTTGCGTAATCGTAAATATACACGTCGCAAGTTGTGTCGAAACCGTTGATGTTCCTTAAAGAGTCTGAGGCGATAAATAAATCACGGTCCCTCCCGAGATACGTGATCCAATTTCGTGATATGTGTAGCCAGATAACAAGCCGACCTCTAGCCGCGACGGAGTTAGAAGACAGTCACTGGGAGAACGTCTCGTGGATCAAGGTGATCCTCGCGCTTCACGATCGATTACGCAAAGACGCTCACTCTCAGAACCTTGCAGAAGATAATTTCTCAGAAATGTTATACAACATTATAAAATATCACTGACAGAAAGGAAGAAGAGAGAAGGGAGGGAGACAAATAAAAATATAATAAAACACGCTTCGTAATTAACGCACGTCAAGACACGCTGGCAAGACGCATTGGCATCGCTCGCTCGTTGCAAAATGCGTTTCGGGCGGCGCAACAACAATACGACGGAACCGACACCGCTCCAAATCGATCGGCAAAATCGAAGTCATTGTTTGGCAAAAGACGCGATTAATTCTGTACGTTTCTAACGATCTCTCTTCTTGGTATTCGGCCGGCGTGTGCGAAATGGTGGCTCGGACTGGTGCGGTGTCCGGTCGCTTGTCGAATTCGATCACGTAATGCTTTAACGCTTTACATTGAACGGCGCGCGTGCTCTGTGTAAGACGACGATTGCTGCGTAGGGGAGGCTTCGGGTATGAGCGCGAGGAAGGTGCGTGCGCGCGCATAGATACGAGAGACGTGGGTGTCAAATAAAACAAAACGGTCTTCTAAGATACGATGAGACATTTCAAATCCTTGTAGTAGAATTTATGGAAGACGCGCGCTTGATAACAATTGGCCGGAAGAGCGCTCGTCCATTGACGCTGTATTTGTACAAATAATTTTGATCTACGGTCCTTGAACGAGGATCACCTGAGTTCAAAATCGAAAAGTGCAATGAAAAGTTCGGTTTATTTAAAATACACTGCAGTAAATATTAGGTATATGGCAATGCAATTATTAATAATATCATTATAACAACATTGTTAGTGACGATCGGAGCAAAACGTTGCAGTAAGTAAAAGTATCAAATACTGCGATAAAGTTTTCAAACGCGTAATCCTCACACGTAACAGGTTTTTGGCCAGGCGATAACGTCCCTGTAATAATGATGACTAAACCCGATATGATCTTTTCCCAACTTTTGTTCATCGGCGGTAGGTTGAAAAAAATTCGAAAACGTGTCACGGCGCGTGTAATATCGAGGTTCGAGGAAGGATTACGCGACCGTGTCACAGCCGCGAACGGGCCCATCCTTTACCCACGCAAACACGTGCTTTTTCGCCGCTCGCGCAAGAGGAACGTGCGAAGCGGCAATATATCGAACGTACAGGCACGGCTGGGTACTCGCGCCCGTGAAAATCAATTGATATGTGTCACGGCGCACCGAAAGCTTCCTTGAAAACGCACCGGATGCGTCGAGGGGGTTCTCGGGCGCGACGACGGGGCATTGTCTCTGGGGCTCCTTCTTTCATCCGACCGACATGTCGAATGCCGGGACGCATAACAATTTATTGTCCTATCTCAGAATTCACCGTTCGCGTCTCACACGGGGTCCTCCCTTCTCGCTTCCTTTCCCCATTCCCTTCGCACTCGCGCGCGGGCGCCTCTTCGGCGCCCGTCGGCGAGAGCATTTCCGATCGGCGTTCGCGCGCCAAGACGCGGGAGGAATCACTCTTCGCGTGCATCAGAATTCACCGCCGGAACGGAGCCCGGATAAACGCACGTCATCGCGGATATGCACGTCTTTTTCAACGCCATTCTCAAGTTCGTGATCCGATCCCGACGTAACTTACCGAATGTAAGCGGGGATAGACGAACGTGCATGTATAATGGTTCACTCTCGCGGAATGAAACGTTTCGCTGCAGCTTGGCGGCCAATTAGATAAGGTGATTGATTAACGAATCGCTCGGCGAATAATGATAGGGCATGCGTGCACGCGCGCCTCGCAACGCTGCTTTTTTGAGGAGAAAGAGGAAAGGAAAAGACGAGAAAGAGAGAGGGGAGGAACGCGAGATATCTGGTGGCTCATAGCACCGGGACTCATCACGGCGCACGAAACGCGTCGGTATGCGTGGGAGTTCGTGGCTTTCGATGACCAGGAAGTGGGTGTTCCCGCACCCCATAATTCAGCGCTCGCTCGCTCGCGCGCGCGCGTATTTACACTCTCTCGTGGATCAAGACCGGCCGCTCGAATGCGTAGCGCGATCGCGCCGCGTTTGCATCGAGTCGGATGAAGATGTCGGCGCTGACGCAACGTGTGCCAACGTGGAAAGATACAAATGCGCCTGTGCGAGCCCGCGGTTATAACAAATCGTCGACGTGTATATGTGTGTGCCGTGACGGCTGCGGGACGAGAAGGTGCGTGTGCGGCACGCGCTTACGTGCGTGCGTGCATCCGACAAGATCGCGCCCGCAACCTTTGGCGCCGCCGTCCTTCCGCGCGATTGCTCCCTCGCGTGTGCGTTTCCGATCGACTCGATTTAATCCGACACTTTGGAAGATACACCAGTTATATCCATAACGATTTCTCTTTGCGAGATTTTTCGATCCTTCCCGGATCGGATATCTATCGGACGCGTTTTCCCGTCGCTTATCGCAGCGGTTCTCAATCCGTCGATATTGAATGATTACACATGCGATTTCGATAGTTTTGCATACAATAGAAAAACTATCTCTTCTTTATTACTAAATATAGAATAATGTTTCTAGAGACTATTGTGTGTACAATTGCATGTGTATGTGTGTGTAATGCACAATCGATACGGAGCAACAGCGAATACCCGCGAGTGAAATCGATAATTGGAAAAACGTCTGATCTAGATGATCCCTGGCGAAGGCGGCAGGCATCGTTGACTTCCAACAGCTACTCGGATCGATCCTCGATTTATACCCTTTGCTGCTCGGCCGATATTCGTGATCTCGAATGGGAGTTAAAAATGTTCCGGTAGATAACAGCGCGAGCAGAAGTGGCAGAAAAGGAAGTACAAAGCTGAGACACAAGACTGGCGGGATCCGGGCGTGCGAGGAAGAGACGAGGCTATTCTCCGATCGTCTTCGGGACGCTTTCGAGGCCCGGCTTCGAACCGGCGGCTATCTATGATCGTGCTGGCAACCAATTACGTTTCCTGAACCGGAAAACAGCGGGTCGGGATGTATTCCACGGAGGTGCATCCAGAGCCTCAAATTATAAATCAGACGATAACCCCGTCGGTTTTCTTCCTCCGACTCTGTGTTCCCCGTCGTCTCCCTCCCATCCTCTCTCGCTTTCTCTAATCTATCTATTTATCCATCTGCCTCTCTTGCTTTCTCTCTCTCTCTCTCTCGCTCTCTCTCTCTCTTAACTCCGTGGCGTAGGAGAGATGCTTCTCCGTGGCCGATCGCGAGGGCTTTTAAGCTCGTACATCACCGTGTGGGTTACGCCCCCCTGTATTTGCTTAGTCGTGCAAACGGGGAGGCGCGGATAAGGGCCGAGATGAAACAATTAATAATCCCCGCGAGGCCACGAAACAGCAACACCGTGGGCCAGATGTTCCAGCTCCGTGACGTGCTTTCTTCCTTCTCCTCGCTTTCCCGCCTTCTTCCTCGACGTCGCGTCTCCCTGCCGCGTTCGCTATTACGACGAACGTATATAACCGAAGTGTGTTCACACGGAGAATTTAACGCGATCCGTGAAACTTCACGTCGCGTTACGAAACTTTCACTACTTCACGATTTCCCGTGTGTTAATCGCGAATTTTGGTGTGGGCGTTCGACATATACGCAGCTGCTTGTTAATGGCATAGGACTCGCGCCGCAGACTTAACTCGATTCTCTTTATGATGTATGCAAGAGTCGCTACACGGTAGTGATAGACACGCGCGATGACGCAACGCGGTTTGTTTCAGCGCGACCGGAGCCTCCACTGAAATGCTTTCATTACGTCGCGTCGAGGGAACGCGAGTACGCGAAATTAACATATAAGCGCCGATTTATAATCTCAACCGTGTTATCTACCGTGTCGTGGGCTGAAAGAGTCACAAGAGTAAAATAACGTGGATCTTATAACACCTTCGGTTTGCGCGCCCGTGTATTTTCACAGCTTCGGCGCAGTCGCCCGGTGTTTTTTAGGCCACGCGCGCAGTGAGAAAGCACCGGCTCTTGAAAAATGACGCTACCACCGGGTATATATATATATATATATCTCGGCGTCTGCACTCGAGAATATCTTAATTATCGAGCAAAAATTAATTACCGTAACGCCCACTAAGGCCGTACCGTCCGAACGAAGGCGGCGAGGACTCTCCCGTAGGGCAATCGTGGGAGTACGACTCGCGCATCGTCTAGCAAGACGTCACGGGGTTTTCGGAGTTCTCGTTTCATCCGAGCTCTGTCCGAGTCTCTCTCTCTTCCCTTCCGTTTAATTCCTCTCTCCCCACGAACGATATGCAAATGCGCCATGTGCGCGAACATAGGTAGAAAAATAATCGCCCCGCGCTATACAACTCGCTTGTAATCCGTGTTGAAGTATCGCTCGATAACTCGCGATTAACTGTCGCGCGCGGTTCTTTTTCCCTCCCCGATTGCGTTGCCGAGCCGGTTGCAAAATCCGCGGTGAGTTGCAACCGTTGCGGAATTTATCTCGCTCGACGGGGTGGTAGAAGCGCGGCTAATCTCCGAATTATGCCGCGCGCATCGACTCGATTTGCGACTCGCAGAAAACGCGCGAGAATTATTATTACGAGCGCGATGGCGTGGTGCTTGTATTGTTAGTTAGCAGTGTGTCGTCCGGGACCGTTTTCGTGGAAGCGTATCAGCGATACCGGCGCGGCCTCACGAAAGGTAAGAGTAACACGAGTAATTTCAACGATGAAAACGGGGCCCGCGTGCGCTCGCGCCGTCCCGGGTGGTGTGGGAGTCTCGACTCTGGGTTCAAAGGTTCGCGATTATAACATTCCGGGCATGCCGTTTCGTGTGCATCAATTCGGTACGCCAGTTCCCTCTTTGCGGAGTTCACAGCCGCGTGCGCGAGTCTTCTCTCTTCTCCCTCTCGGCCTTTCTTGCTTGCCCGCCGTGTTCGGTCCGTTCCAGACGAGCGCGAAGCTTCTCTCCGTGGAAGCGCATCACGCTCGCACTCGAGAAGAACGAACGAGCGACCGAGCGATCCTTTCCAGGAAGGACCCGCTATCCGGGAATCGGTAAACGCGCTTACTTACTTTTCCTCGCTCCCTTTTCCCGTGCCGTTAATCTTTTCCGTTGTGTTTGCCTCGCGCAAATCGACAATTGCGCAAAATCGTTTGTAGAATTGCACAAGCACGGGATAATCGAGCGTACCCACTCGTCCTGTGTACTTTTGTTTTATCTTTTTCGCCCTCTGCAATTTAACGCGCGTGCAATATTCGTACCATTTCGAAAGGATCGCGAAGTAAACGATATTTTAACGAATGAAAACAATAGAAATGAGAAAGTGTTAAGGTAAAACGTTATTAAAACTCGCGGAGATGCAATAAATACGAAGGATATGAACGTTGACTCCGACTCTCACGGTGGAATATTGCGCGAATCGACATAAGTCGAGATTACGGTTTCATGACGTCAACCGCATCTCGTATCCCGCGGTGATGGCGTTATGTACGTACGCTGTAAACTGGATCACCGCGGGATTTATAGCTGGCGTTGCATTTTACCCAACGGCTTTATCGCTCCATTGTTTCGCGGTGTTTTACCGGGCCGATAATTTAAACGCCCGTGCACGAGGTCGCCAATGGTGCGCTCGACGGCAGTTGAAATTCATGGTCGTGTGAGTAAAGTGGTATTGCATATGTGCAGTTATTGGGAGAATAAACGCGCGTTGAGATTCGCGAATCGAATCACAATGAAACACAAGTTTTCTGATTTTATACATATATAATATAAATATTGCGCGATTATTCTTGTGAAATACATAAAAATATTCTTCTTCAGTGATTTAACGTCGCCAATTGATAGTTCTGTCGGTTTCCGCGAAACATTCCCGTGAAATCGAAAATAATGACTTTCTACGTTTTCTAACGTAACGGGGCGATGAGCTGTTGGCGCGAAGGTCACTTCGCGCTTCCGCGGGAGCGGCGGCGCAGGCGGGACCCATCAAGGAAGAAGAACCAGCTTTCTTCTCGACCGCGGTTCGAACTTGCGGCAGCGCGGTCCAGTGATGGGCGCATAAATAACGCGGAAAATGGACGACAGCGACAAAGCTGGCGCTGATTTCGCTAGTAAACCCAGCGGCGCGCGATCGGGCAAACGGCCTACCGAGATGGATTTATGCCGGCGTCATTAGGGATTAATTATACGCCTTGTCAGGCAGCTGATGCCTGCTCTAGCGACCAGAGATGGCCCCGCTAAGAGCTGCTCCCATCGTGACCGCGGGATAGAGAGAAGAGTTGGGAAAGAGGAAGAGAGACAGAAGGGAGATGCGCTTGCTCGCGGAGAAGAAGAGGAACGGAGGAGACGAGCTTTCCTTCGTGCGCTGCGGTACGTGCCTACGCGATCTTCCTTCCGTGATTTACACCTCGGTTAAATCGTACGCATCGAGAAACGCGCTGCCGCATGCACGCGAATCCTGTACAAAGATGTGTCGTTATATGGCGCTTGTTCGAACACTTCGTGCCGTCGACGACGACGATTTGACGGGAACTCTATGACGATGCGATGCGTGTGCAATTGCATAAACGACTTGATATCCGACAATTAATGTTTGTCAAATACCGTTAGAATATTTTCGCGAAGAAAACACGCGCGAGATCTCTAAATAAATGCTTCGCAACATTCGATTTTTTTTCTTTACGAAGATTCATGTGAGACATAAATATGTAAATCGGAACGCGCACGCGCGCGCAAGAGAGAGAGAGAAGACCGGTCTGCGACATTGAGTCTTGCGAAATTATATTCTACGCACGAATAGAAAGGGTGACGGTTTCGGGTGGATGTTAGACAATCTGTTAGAAACTCGGAGATGGCGAACGGGAAGAAAACGCACGGAGAAGAGCACGCACGGACCCTGAGGAGACGCGACGCACGCCGCGAAAGAGAAGTGAGATATGAAAACGCACCCATAAGTACGGCGCGTTCTAGACTCACGTACTTCCTTAATGCCGAATGCGCCATCCGCTTCCTTGCCATATATGTTTCTATCAAAGACCCGGATCGTACGTAATCCAGAAATCTGCCGCGTGACCCCATGGGAATACGGCGCTCGGTGAAACTCACGCACGCTACCCTCCTCCTCGCGCCTCCCCTCGGGCCCCCGCTCACGACGCTCGCGATGTGCCCGAGGGGCCCTGAAAACGGGCGAAACCGCGAGTTGACTCATCGCTTCTCGGTTATATCGAGATTAGCTCTCTTTGAGAAATCGAGGTCGCGCTCCTTTGACACGCGCGCTTAATCCGTTAAAACGTAACGCGCAATTTTGCGCATCTGGCTTTTATATCTGAATTTCGCCGCGAAACACATAATAAGAGAACAATCACATAGCGCGAATATATCTCCGACCTAAATTTCAGCAACAGATGCTTTGATTGATGCAAAGTTGATTTTCTTACGCGGCGTCGGGACATTAATTACAGACGAGAAGAAGCACTTGTGCGTCTTATTTATTGTCTTCAAGCGGAAGTTATCAAGATATAAGTTTCGTTTAAAAATCGTTCGCGCGCTGGTTCGGCTCGGCCGCGGACTGCCGCTTCTCGGACGGTCGCTGCGAGCGGTAAATCCTCCTCTTGACCCACTGTTTATGTAACGTGATTGATGAAGTTGCATTAATATTTTCGTGGCCTGGACCGCGATATACCTACCTACTCACGCAAGAGTGTACACGCGCGGCACGAGGGTATCCATTCGTTAGGTCCGCGCAATAAAATATGTCTCACTCGGGCCAGATTTACGATCCCCGGATGTTTTCTGCGAGCATTGTGTGTGGACACACACATCCCGGTGTCTTTCGCTTGCTCTCGTTCGATAATAAAAACGTGATCTCGATATCGCGACTCGATAGATCACGCAGTACTGACAACTCCGTTACGCAATTACGTCTGCTAAAAATAAATGTCTTTACGTTGCGATTCTTTTCTGACATTTCCACGCGGAAAATATTATATATAACGTCAACTTTCCAAATTTTCTCTGTCTCGTTCCCAAGCGAAAGTATCCTAGGCGTAGAGCTACGATATGACAGCGAAATTGATGTAGACAAGTTCCCGTCTGGGAATTACCGATTATCATCTTGCAACTATAATTCTCAAGATTCTTTAGATACTTCCTGCATGGGATCGTAAAATCAGAAAAAAAATATCTACAAAATATTCAAGCAGTCCTTAGGGGGAAGAAACAAAATTCAACTTCCGAATTGTTTTCCAGACAATGTGTGCGGCGAAGCGACTCTAACAATTAAAACGCGATTAGCGGCCGCGGCGGGACTATGTTTCAATAAATCAGTACACGGCGCCCTGCCCTCTTTCTGGGCCCATCGCGAGCGGAACGTTCTCCTTCGACCGGTGCACGAAGGCACTGTTTTCTCTGCGTGCACGCACGCGCAATGGGGGCCCTGGAGCCAACGCCGAACGAAGGGCCAACATGTAATTACGTGTATTGCGGATCTCTTCCCTCTGTCTGCTTCCTTTTACATCCGGTATCGCTTTTGCGGAAGATGCGCGAGATTCGCGAAGTCGAAATTTGAATCCTCGAGATTCGCAATTTCTCAATCTCTTAATCTTAAGCACTCGATAATTATCTCTTTGCTTAATCTTTGTGTTGATTTTTTTTTGCATATTAAGATTCTCTCTCGATACAAATCTTGTGCGTTGAGAAACGCGCGAGTCGAGAAAATCCGACGCGGGTGTCGACGTTACGGAATCTGGATTTTAGCATCACCCGGTACAAGGTAGGAACACGGCAGGTGTAGCCTGCAGGCGATGAATCGCAAGCGAGCCCGAGCGCGTTGCGTGGGCGCGTTTCTCAGGGTGGCTGCGATGCGTCACACGCGAATCGCGCGCGAGGAAAGACTTGAGGAAGGAGATGCGGCGCAACGAGAGGAGCAGGGAGAGACGAGCCGAGGCGAGATGAGACGAAACGAGATGAGACGAGACGAGACCGAACGCGAGCTCGGAGAGAAATGAGAGGACAAGGAGGAAGAAAGGGACACGCGTGGAGAGATCAGGAGTGACGGAGAAAGAGAAAGAGAGAAAGAAAGAGTGAGACGAGGAAATAAGCCTGGTGTTTCATCCTGAGAGCACACGCCGGCGCAGGACCTGTAGGCGAACTATGCCGAGTATCCAGGCTGAAGGTTGGGCAGTGAACTAACCAGCTAAGCTAACCAGCCGAGTAAAGCAGCCCGGGGTATATCCTGAGAACAATCGGACCTACCGACCAGCAACGGCGTGGGCGAGCCACCGGCGAAATATGCATTCCTGGCGAGTATCCCGCGCTAAAAGATTGTTGCATTTACGTGCCTCTCGTGCCTAGTCGAGCCGATAAATAACGGATATTTAACCACTTTGCTCGCGGCGCGGCGCGTATCGCGAATTCTGAGACGCTCGGCGCCTTTGTCAGACCCGCTCGCGGCCACCGCCGCCGCCGCCGCCGCGTCACGTCGCTAACGAGATTCGGGCTTGCGGGCAAATCGTACACCGCACCTCATGTGACTCCCCTTAAAACGACAGATTACGCGTCTTTTTTTACGCGCACGTGCTGCCGCGAATCATCTCGTCATATCTTCGCCTCGCCAGAGATTAGAACTCGAGTGCTGCGGACGACGAGGCCTGTGCGACCGACGCGTACGCGCACAAGTCCGTCTGTACGACAGTCCGCGGATTCCATTACACGCGATCGCACGGTTTTACCCGGCCACGGTTTCGAGCAGAAGAAATGTCGTTTCGACGAGAACGTCGACACAGGCCACACTTGGGAGGGGGAATAGGGGAAGAAAGAGGATGAAAATGTCGTTGGGGAATAATAGGACAGTTTTGCGGTCGCTAGTGCTGCCAGGTTTGCGGATGTGCCACAGCCGTGTCGTGGGCATCATCGAGAGAGGCCCCGAGCTTGTTGAATTGTCGTCATGAGAAACGCGGAGATTGCCGAAACCCGCAGTTTAAATTAGAAGCGTACAAACTACAAATTGAGCTCGCAAATTGCCTCGCGGTATACTTATGTAGTACTCCGGGATCGGAGGACGATCCGACGGCTTCGTCCGGGTAAACAGCCGCGTAACGGCCGGAAGCTCTGGACCTCCTTTTATCGTTCGAGGCCTCGCCTCCTCTTCTTTCCGCGCGCACAGAAGTGTTTCCTCGAGATTTTTCCACTTGTCGCACATATACGGATTCTGAACTTTTCTCGAGTGTTATTTTTTTTTTTTTTTTTTTGTATTACCCATTCGGGAAAAACCAGGAAGTCAATTCGAAGAGAATAATTACGCGAGAAGTGCGCAAAGTGTCGACTTGTAATTAACCGACCGTTTCGCTTTATCGTTTCCGCGCGCAGATACTTTGTCGTTTCTTCTGCGCGTTCGCGATCTCGCACCCGCGGGAATCTGTTAACTCTAACGATGATGAATCCTCAACTTTCTAAACGCGGGCTACCGCCGCACCGCGATTACCGAAACCAGTCATTTTGGAGTCGTGTCCCTGCGGACATCGATGATACTCTTTTGTATTAATAGAAGAATCTCACTATCGCCTCTCTCTAATGATCGCCGCCACGTGCGATTTCTCTGAGAAATGTCGGGAGATCGGATCGATGGATCGCGAGAAAAATAAAAGCGAGCGCGGAGTGAAAAAAAAAAAAAAAATTAAATATATCTAAAAACGAGCCTCGAAAATGAATAACGGCCGATAGGTGCGCGGAAACGCTCTGCCGTTGGGTTACATAGCTCTTATATTACTTGCCATTAGTTTCTAGCTTTAAAACTGTTCGACTTTACGACGGCGAATGCGTTTCTCTGAGTAATCATCGGTTCTTCATCGCTGAAATACTTCCCTCGCTGAAATATAAAACGCGAACCGAGACGCGCGTTTGTGAATTATCTCATTTAAATCAACTTTCTTTCTCAAAGTGTTGTGAGTCGCTCGAAAGTTGCGGAAACGAAAGCGGGCTCCGTACTGCGCTCCGTTGTGCGCATCGCTCGCCGACGAGCAGCAATCCGATAAAAACGACACGTACGTGATCTGTCTCATCGGGACCGTAATTGTTCTCGCGGAATAGTCGCGGCGCAGAAGGCTCCCGCGGATAATCGTTCTGGCTGACGTCCGTTTGTGCAAACGACACCTCAACAGTGCCGCGAATAAATTGTAGGCAATTAATCCTGAGACAGCTGGTCGGATGATTAACAGGGTTTGAACGACTCGCGGGATCCGCTGTTCTCTTCGCTCCCGTGTGTGTGCGCGTTTCCTCGTGCTCTCCTCTCGCTCGCCACAATTCTCTCGTTCTCCTCGTCGCTTATTCGTCATACAGCCCGTACGTGCGACAATTACGACGGTCCGCTAAAAGCGGCGGAGAGTAGATTAACGTTTACAAGAGAGCTCACGGTTTCACGTGGAACGTGGCGGAATGTGGCAGTAACGTATGCAAAAATCTGACGTCTTATAACACCTTGACATTCAGATAATGAAGACACGTTGCGTTCGATTCTTTGAACGATTATTTATGATATTACGAAATCTCGAAACCATAATATTGTTTTCCTTGTGCTATTTGCGAAACTCGTAAATAAATCTGTAAAGATTCTGACTTTAATTTCACATTCTCTCTTTCTCTCTCTCATTCAAGTTTCGTATTAATGACTTACATAAAAAAAAAAAACACTATATTGTGACATGCCGTATTTAGAATTCAAAGTAAATTTCGTTTCGAAACATCAAAGCGCACGTGCGGGCTCTCTCTAATCTCCATGTGTAAATCGCCGATAATACGTGACGTCATCGGGTTCGTAGTGCTGATTGGGTGCGAGAATTGGAGCCCGCCAATTACCAGGTGACCCGTGCGCGATTTATGGGGTCGGCCGTAACTCATGCCAGTTCTCACTCGCGCTCTCCCCCTCGCCGGGGCCTCCTTATTCCATAACTCCGGCACCCCGTAACCCTACGACGGCGCTATATACATGGACGAGGCCGATGCATAAGTATAACTGAAAGCTGGCGACCCGAGCGGGACGTGGGATTTATTGCGTTATAGCTCGAGGTGATCGGGATATCGTGCCGCATCTCGATGACACGCACATAAATTATTAGCGCTAATTATTTTAATAAGTTTTCGAATAATGTAAGAGAAAACGTCTGAAATATCGACCGTTCGGATATATCCTATTTAGAAAATGCAATAATAATAAAAGATAATAAGCGCTCCGTCCGGGGATTACATGTGAAACGAAGCAGAGAGAAGAGAGAACGGGTTAATTACGATCCGTGCCACAGACGGATATCACTTTGTGTGTTCCGCGATGGTAATAGAAGACAATCAAATTTGCATCCTCGCTTGAGCTTTCACCTGTCACGAGGACGTGACTTTGTTGTGTCGCGGCGCGTCATTTGCACAAGTCTGATGGCTCAATAAGATAACTCGGGTTGGATAATACCATTTCGCCTGAGCTCGCTTTCAGCGGAAAGCGCGCGAGAGCCCAGCGACGATAACCTCTTCGCGACGCGGTCGACTTCCGCGTCGATTCGTTACGTAAGCCGTGGCATCGAGCACAGGTACTGTACACCACATCGATTGTTTATACCGCGGGAGATCGAGAGAGAGCCTTAACTTCCGGCTGGCTGGATCATCACCACCGGAGCAACACGGCTGCTGCCGCGCCGCTATCATTCATCGTGGCACGAATCGCGCGACTCGGCACTATTCCACGGTGGCCTGTAATATCCGTACCACTTGGCGAGGAGGTGGAATATATCCCTTGCAATTCGGATTGGCTTCGTGGCTTCGATTTCGCGGCGAAACACGCCATCAACCGACCGATCCCAAAGTAGGCTCTAATAAGCGCCGCGATATCTTTGCTTCTGCTCCGTTTGGCTCCGGGGAAAAGAGCGGCACGAGCGACAATCGACCACCGAATAGAAAGTGCGAGTCGTGGCCAGGTTATACTCTTCGGTCGTGTCGGGCCGCAACAATAGGGTTCGTATCCCGAGCGCGAGGCGAGAAAACGGCATTCGCCAACTTGCGCCTGCAGCGTTACGACTCGATAAATACGAAACTTATATTGGCTGAAGACTTGAGGATATATATTTTCTCTTATTATTTTTATTATTTTTATTTCTCTTTTTCAAACTGCGTGTCATTGTCAACAAGAAATCGTCGATGTCTTTTACACTCTAGCGGTCTCAGAGCTTGCTTAAAAGACCTCTGTGGGTCCTTATCGCGCTCGAATCCGCACGAGAATGCAAAAGATAGGAAATGTCAAGAGGTCTGCAGCGTGAAGAAGGAACACGCACTCGCTAAACTTCACGTTGAATAATTCTATCGAGTCTATAAAGCAACACTTGAAATAATCTAAGATCTGAATAAAATCTAAACTTTTCGGGAAGAGTCTCACCAGAGGAAAATGTCTACGCTTCACCTAACAGTGTAGCTACTTTAGTTAAGAATCTTCCAGGAAATCTCAGATTTTCTTTTTTTCTTCAAAAAATAAATCATGGATTCTTGAATTATAGCGCGAAATAATTCTTCTGTATAGCCGCTATTATTAAAAGTTTAAATACCACTTTACAAGAAAAGACATGCAAATTATATGACGAATTATTACTGTCCCCGCTCGCTCGCGTTCTGTATACAGTCCCTCGTTGGCGCTCCCATGGTGCCAAGTTTACGACCTCCAGTTACATCGTCGTTAGTCGGCCGTCTTTATGATACAAAGTTATCACGCGTCCCGTTGGATGAGTTAGCCGACCCACAACAGAACAGTTCAACGTTAACAGCGTTAACTCTCTTGCGTTTCATGAGAACGTGAGAAAAGCTCTCGATAAAATAAATTTTAATTATCGAGAGGGATGTAGTTTAGTTCATTATCGAACTGCTTGCTTTATCTAATTAACGGATACACATCGCGAACTGTCACTCTATCGGATCCCCTCGTTCGATTGAAAAATCGCAGATCGTCGAATGGTTAGTTATTTTCTTTCGGTGCAACGTACATAATATCTGCTTACGTAAGTCGTAAATAGTTGGCGCTTTAGAGTAAAGCTTATTCGCCGAAGATACGTACGCGGGAGTGTCTCGCACGAGGGAGAAATATTTTTGCCGTTGGTACGAGTTTGCAGGTTGCGCGAGACGATGCGCGCGCGATCGGCTCGCCTGCTCGGGCTCGGTGACCGAGGGCACCCCCGGGTCCCCGCGGGCTCCGTTGCCGGGCCCTTACGAACAGCCGTTCCCCACTAGCCCCTGGCCTGCGTTGCATCGCGTTGCGGTGCATGGCGTCCTCGTGTGGGCGAAGGGTCATAGGTCGCAGACACACCAAGACGGTTCTCAACGTCGGGTCTTCCCGCTCGCGGATTAACGTCATTCGATAAAGCGAAAATCGCTTTATTTAATGAAAAAATCAGCAAATCGCAAGATCGTCAAAGTCACGTGTCGGCAAATAAGCGAAAATAATCACGCCCGACGCTTCTGGACTCCCGATACGTAACTCCGTGGTGAATCGTCGATTTTGAGAACCGCCGCTCTTCCGCCCGCGCCGGTTCTCAGGATGGGTGGAGGACCTAGCCTGGAGAATACATATGGAAAAAAAGAGAGAAGGAGAGAGCGAGAGAAAGAGAGAGAAAGAGAAAACAAGCAGAACGGAGGAGAGAAACTCAAAGAGCGAGAAGAAAACGAAAATTGCGGTCTTTTCGCGGACGATCCGTGGAGAGGAGAGACGATCGCTCGACAATCGCGTGGACATCCATGTTGTTCGCGACACGACGCGATGCCCTCTATATAAAATAGAATAACGGGTAGGAGAGCGTTTGTTGCGCGCACACGGGGAAACCTCTTTCGAAGCCGTGGGGTCACGAGAAAACCGATGTGGTTCAAGCACGGTTCGAGGCGATCATCCACGGAAGAGAACTTGTAACCTCTCTCGTGCCAAGAGTCGCGTGCGGTTGAATAGCTCGTATTAATGTGCCCGGTTTCTTTTTGCTTTATAGGCGTATTAATGATAATTATTATTAGCCGATTCGTGCGACTTGTACGGTTTTTTCTTTCGTATGTGATCCCTGATTTACGAATCGGGAAACACGCTCGACGTTGGACACCTTCGTCGATCACTCGGAACAGTCAGACTGGTTCGCGGGTATTTCCGCGGAGAGGATATCATCGCCGGGGAATTTTAAGATTCCGTGAGCATCGCGCGCGGGGAGAACCGATACGGGGATCCGTGCACGGAAAGTTATGGCGCAAGCGGTTGCGCGAGGTGCTTCGCAAAGGACTTCTGTCCTCTCGTGCGAAAGGTCACGTACGAAGGAACTGAACATCTTCCCCACCCTATCCTTCTTCCTCCGTCGTATCTCTTGGTCTCCTCTCTCTCTCTCTCTCTCTCTCTTCGCATCTCGTTCCTATCGCGTCCCTTACCTTGGACACCCGCCACCAGACCCCGGTGAGGATTCGGAGCGCAGATAGAGATCTCGGGGCGGATCCGGCAAATTGAAAAATTATGCCGACGCGTATACGCTACGTGTTTTTGGCGAAGATGCGGGACAATGGGATCTTCAGATAAAAAGTTAAAAACCGTTCAAAAGAGTAACGCCGTCACAAGATGCGTGTATAAATGTGCGGATACCTCGTATCTGTATCGATCTACAAAAAAATGGGCGCGCACGAGAACTTCGTATAATTAGTGCCCATGCAGAAGATAGTCGACATAATGTATCTTCGATCTACATCGTGAGTATAGACTTCCGATCGTTTTTTGTTCGTAACACGTGTGGAAGTGTACGATCAGGAACACGCACTTCTCGAAACGCAGTTGCTTTCCAAAGTGTTAGATGTTTTTTTGTTATTAAAGCGACACGGCAAGTCGCACGTTTGCAAATACAGCTGTTTCTCAATCTCGCGATAGTAGTCGATGATGGGAGACGATAGCTATGAATCGTCCCGTTATCGGTCTCCGCCTATTCTGATTTTCCGAAATCGTCGAACGAGACTGCGACCGTTCGTCCATTCGTTTCAGAGATTACGTCAAGGTGCTCGTAAACTCTCATCAGAGATCGAATCGCGCTTGATGCCGCGAGTGGAAGAAGTGATACCGGGGAAGCGGCAGCTTAATTCGCGAGTGATGAGCTTGCCCGGAGTGACTCCCTTTCTCACTCGTTGCCGTCTCCGCTCTCTTTCCCTCGGCACGCTGCCCGCTCGTTTCTCTTTCTTCTTCTTACGTCCTCGTCCTGCTCTTTCCCTCCGCGGCTTGACCACACTCGTCTACCCGTACGGACATACGTACGTATGTACGTATCTGCGGGTCCGGTGGGTTCCCACGGATGGGACCGGGAGGAGTTCTTTCGAGTTTGAAAACACGGCAATCAGTGTAACTGCTTCTGGCAAGGAGGTACTGTGTTTGTACGCGCATATTATATATATTTGTACGTATACACGCGCGTACGTATACAATATATACATATGCATATACCGAGCGCGCCAAGTGCATCGTACCGGCTTGATGCCTCCCATCTATAAGTGATAGCGGCGGTAAACACGTTGCAACCAGGTTCGGATTGTTTCGTATTCTATCGAGCTCATTCATCACACGACAAAGTCATCATCAGTTGGTACAAATCATACGAGTCGGGAAGATTGATATACACACGGCGCATCGGAGTACATTAATTCGATTACGTTTCTCTTATACGGTAGCGCACGGCCTGGGAAGACTCACTCTGCGAAACTCCTCGAACAAACTTCCGTACACACATCCTATTTATAATACATCGCGCGCTACAAACGCGGTCTTATCAGCGATTGAACCCCTCGAGGCGTATCGCGCATTGCGGATCATTTCGATCACGTATCAGTTTTTATAATCAATACCGTGTATATAATTTTGTTCCTTTTCTCCCACGTTTCTGTGTGCGGAGACCGCGTCTGTTTCTCTCAACTATCTCTCCCGGCGTGTGTACTTGTCGCGCAATCGCGAGAGTCGACGGCGGAAGTTCGATCGAGGCGTAAGTGAGAGAGAGATGATTCATACGTGTCACAACCCGCGAGAATCGGCGGCGACCGGTAACGGCACCGTTCACATCGATTCTCTCACGCTTCTACGAAACACACGGGTGACTAACTCCGCCGTGTTTCTGTCTTTGGACCTTCGATATATTGTGCGTGGTACTTCGATGGCGTCAGCGCTACGTTACTAAATTTTGTAACACCGTCAATTCGCGGCGATATTAGAACAAGTGTATGCGCGCGTGGGTACAAGCTTTATGAGGAAGAAGTACATAGTCGATAAGCCTGATTCGACTCGCGTGGATAATTACGCGATATATCATCTCGATCGAGTTCTAGCAACCTCGAAACACGTAATGCGAGATTACTTCGAAAGATAAATATTTATTAAAAATCAATCTCTAAATATTTATCAAAACTCAGCTCTTGCGGTTAAAAAACTTTTCTTGTAAGAAAATTTGTAGCTTAGTACACTAATGAATTTTTTTTTAAATTTAAAGAGTAGTAACTTATCGGAATCGGTTCTCGGAATAATTTCAATTTTTATCGTTTTTCCTTTTTTCCTTTGAAAAAAAGAAAACAACGACACAAAAGTCAAAATTATTCCGACTGGAATAGAATTCGGAAAGTTACATAATATCTACCCTGAGATCGATGTTAAAGATGGTGACGAACACGCACACAATATCGATCATATCGCACCAGTGAGCGGGCGTCAGCGATAAGACGTAAACTAGCTCGTAACTTTCCGCCGCACTCAAAGCGGCCGCTATCCGCCTCCTCCTTCTCATTCTCGAGCGTATAGAAGTAGTATATTTCCTGTGATACGATACTTTCGCGCCGAGAACAATCGCGGACACGTCGCGCGCTCGATCTCTTAATTGATAGGTGACGAGCGAAAGGGCGCGCGCATGAATCACGCTTCGGGCTTCGGACGCGCGCGGATTTATGTAAGTTTCCTCCCCCCTCGGGGACGTAGGTGTGATATGCTTTTAATTATTTCTCGGCATGTGTGTTCCGAAACGGGACGGTAGAATTCGCATAACGTTTTACAAGGCTCGGCAGGCTTGACAGACAACTGATTAATTAAACTCCATAAAATTACACACAGAGATCGTAATAATAAACTAAAGGCAATAAAATTTCTTCACACATCTAGAGAACGCGTTTATAAAAATTTGATTTCCGTCTTGTTACGCAAGACGAGAGCAATTGACAGCGTTTAATTAAGTGGTCGCCCGTATATATATATATACGGTGGAATAATCAATTTTCTATAATTTTTCAATTGCGCTAGAAAGAAAGATAGAGAGAAAGAAAGTTTCGCTCTCTCGGACCGTGCGAAACATATACGTGCCTCGTATTACGGATCGAGACACGTCGGGCAATTTAAATCCCGCTAATTGACAAGTATACGCCCGAGCAAAAGCGCGCGCGAAACGAAGCGGATACGATATCAAATTGTGTCTGTGGTGGTATCGCGGATATTCGCGAGGAGAGCGCGGTGGCGAAACATAACGTAATATGAGCGATACCGAGTCCGCACGTCGTCGGAACGACGCGCACGTAGGTAAACGATCGTTTGTCCTCCCACCGGCCAATTGTCGTCTCTCCGGCTGTTGCATCCTCGATGCAGCGCAAAGGCAAGCGCTCAGACGACGAGTCGGACGGAATGGAGGTGGAAAGTGGAGGTGGAGACGAAGGTGGGTGCTCTCGAGTGTTGAGTAATTGGAACACGACCTCCGTCAACCCCCGCCGACCCTAAATGGCCAACGCAAACGAGTGTACCGCACCACCCAGTTGGAGGAAGCTACCGGCTGCTCTCTTGCGCAACGCGAATGCGAGTCTTTCTCGGAGACGCGCGAGTATAATAATCCCAACGTTGCGGCAAATGCGTTCGGCGAGGATCTTTTTGCGACGTCTCGGACTCTTCTTTCTCTTTCTCCGTGTGTGTGTGTGTGTGTATGTGTGTTTTTATTGTCCTCCCACGACGTTTTATGCTAATTCAACGCGAAACATCAAGCGCGTGGATGATATCGGAAATAGCAGAGGAGTGTCGAGACGTATTGCGAGCAATTTGCCATCCCGGCCGTTGTCTTGCGCGATTGTTCGCGCGTTGAATGACTGTCTCGGGGATATTTTTCTTCCTCCTCCAGCTCCGGCAAGAGAGCAGATTGCTGCCTTCGTGTAAAATGCAGATTATTTTGCAATATTATACGTTATCAGATTAAAAAAATGTGCTTAATGCCTCTCGATGGTCGCGTTCGACTTATTTGGACGAATATAAATATACGAGGCAATAAAATTGAAAATTGAGCGAACGGTTAAAATATTATAACGGCGGACCCGATTCATAAAAAAATAAAAAAAAATAAAATAAAAAAGATATCGGCAATAAAACGACATTATTGTGTCAATTCTTTGAGATTATCCCCGCTCAGACGGATTTATTTCTCCGCAATCAGACAGGAGTAAAAAACAGTATCAACGATAAATTATCTCTTCAATATCCTTCGACTTCGCCAAAACGTTGATGAAGAAAAGATGATGTTTACGAGCGGCGTTTTTTTGAGACATAAAAGTCTCAATAAAAACAAGACAAAGTAGCGTTTTAACGACGGTTGAGAAGCAAATTGAAAGGAACGAGAATTTCGTGAAACCTCGCATCGGCGTTTCGACCTATAAACATAACGATACATCGTGTCGAGTCTGAGCGTGAATCGCGCCCACGCTATTTACAGCCATAATCAAGGAACAATGTATAACAGTTTCTTCACGGCTGTCCCGTCAAATCAGAGATTAGTCATTTGCCACGAACGAGGCGGATTTAGCGCCGGGCGAGCTTCTCCGCGAGCCGAGTCTTTTCTCTCTCTTTTTCTCTTTCTCTTTCTCTCTCTCTTTCTCTCTTTCGGTTTCACATGCCAATTATTTATTTTTGTATTATTTATTTGTATTATTTGTTTGTAAACTCATTATGGAGATTTCGCAATCTCGCAGACGGTACGGAAACCAAGCGAATTGACGTGTTACGTAACACATTCTGAGCGTGTAATCGTAACATCGCGCGCCGTATTGATCGCGTCAAGTATATATCGCGCGCATAAATCTGTAACAATATAACTCCAGTTTTGATGTAGTGCGAGCATACGGTGTCTCTGAACACGGAAGTATAACTCATTCGCACACCTTCGGAAGTGTAGGCACTTTATGACGCATATTCGCAATCCACATCTGGCGAGAGACGCTGTCTGGCCCACATTATTTAACCGGCGAGAGATCAGATACGCGTGTTTAAATACGACAGACCATGACAGACACACGTACACGTGACACATGAGATATTACGTATGACGTGTACGTTTTTTTTTCTGAGACTACTTGAGCTACGTTCTATCGGAAGAATCTTAAAAATCGAAATTCGGTTCGCATTACTTCACCGGTACGTGGAGAAAACTCGCGTGTTTCTCAAAACTGAAAACTCGCACGAAGTTGAAAACTCGCACGAAGTGTTTCGCATAACTCGCGTGGAACTTCCACTCCCAATTATGTCAGAAAGGATACTACCTACCATCTCCGAGTTTCACGCAAGCCTTGTTTCAGGCGCCTCTATCTACCTGAGCTACGTTTCACGGTGGGGTTGGTTTGGGAACCCATCGACCACCCGTCGGCGACTCCCGGTCATGTCGACCTGTTTCCAACGCGTGTTGAGGATCCATCGCATGAGGAAGGCATCCGCTTGCAGATTGACGTTTGCCGACCTTCCTCGGAGATGCGTATCTGACAATGAGAGTGGTCCACACGAGAGAGGATCACGGACTGCCGCGGGGCTCGCGCGGGGGTAACTCAATTTGTAGTTACAAACGAGTATAATATGATAATGTCCCGTGTGGCCGGTATATACGGCCCGGACCTTCTCCGCTTTGTTAGCCGAGGTGCCTCGCCACGGGCACCCCCCCAGCTGCGCCGTGTCATTTGTTCATGTCTGTCAATACGTCACCGATAGGGAATACTGATCCCTCGAACTACTCGCGCCGAAGTGTTCCTCGAGGTCGAAGTTTGCGCGATCAAATTGCTCGAAATCACGAACAACACGAACTTTCTCGGATCAGACCGCTGTGTCCTTGCAGATTTTTGCCTGTTTGGCGAATGTAAAATGTACGTTTAACTTTGTCTTGATGCGATTTAAACGATACGACGCCCACGCTGTGTTTATGATGTCATGCTTCTACACACACGCGCGCGCGCGCGCGCGAGAACACGAGAGATTGTTATTCGCATATAAAATGCACTTTTGTGAGAAATTAAATTATAATTAATTTTATATGTTGTGCTCACACGAGAAATGAAGGAATAATACTTACGACGTACATATCGCTATATAGTTTATTCGAAGTTACGAGTCTCGTCCGGCGGTTAAATGATCCGTAATGCGCCTCGGATACTACTATCCGCTTCTTGTTGTTCTCTCGATTCTCTTCACGATTTCCACGGCGAGAGATGCCGGCTCTCGGGTACGCGTGATTTAAGGCGCATCGTAAATAAATAATAATAAATCGGCATCGTGGGGCTCATTTGCTTCGGGACCAATTTGTTAGAATCGTTCGCCTTCGCGACCCGAATATATACACCTACGATATGCCGCGGGCGCTATTTTTCAAACGCCGAACCGCTGATTTATTTTGGCACGAACGTGAACACACACGCGGACGTGCCGCGAGCGGATTATGTGAATTCGCTTTGTAATACAGCACATTCTCGGTGTGTTTAGCGCGGGTTCGAGGCGCCGGGGCGACCAAAAGTTCCGTGGAAAGTGCATTCGGCGTGCGGTCATGAGCTGAAGAATGTGCATGATCGGCCGTGCCGAGAAATTGCGCCAGCGGCTCTTCGCTTAGAAACAACATCACAGTCGTAGGATTCATTTGCATTCGCTTTCTACTTAATTGCGTTTAAGATTATTTAGCTTCGGACGATCAAGTTGAACGCTATTATTTTTTTCTTTCTCCCACGTACACCCTCGAGATAAAACCATCGGCAGAGGATTGTTTTTGTTTTTTTTTAATTTTTTTTTTTTTTTTTTTGTATTTAAGCGATGTTTACTTTGTAAGAATCATTTTGTGCATCAAAATATAAAACTTTTCCATTTTATTTTCTAAGATAAATAGAAGAGACAAGAGACACACTACGTGGCTGAAGTAACACAAGGGTGTCTTTGGGCCAAGAATCGCGCGCGAGATGAAAGGAATCTGATTAACGACAAGCTCCTTCCGCAAACAGTCGATAGTGCTTCTGTCACTGCAAAATCGATGATCCACGCCTGTCAGGCTATTAGCACCTCCGACGTGGTTCGTTATCATTATCGTCTGACATCGGCGGCGATTTTAATTTGAGTTTCACCGCATGGACACCGCGTCGTTGTCGTGGTAGTAGTCGGCGCCGTACAAGGAAGCAATCACGATGAAAGGCGAAGTTGGCGCGAGCCGCGAAACCCTGCGGTGGTTTTCAGAGGTGACAAAGGCAGCCCGCTGCTGCGGTCTGATTAACAATTGAAATTTTGCATTCGCGCCGACACGGTCGTCGTTGGCCGCGCTAATGCCGACCGGGCCGATCCAGGCTGCGACTTTTCCCGCGAGATCGGCCGACATCGATATTTTTCCCTCCCTTTCTCTATTTATTTTATTCCCCTATTTCTCTATTTATTTCTTTCTCTCTTTCAATCGACTGGCAGCGGTCTCGCAGCGGTTCGCTAACTATGACACCTGTCAAGGATATGAATATGCGATTTCCAGATCCAGGTATCGCGCGTAACGGTGTGCGAAGATTTGCCTCGGCACTCAGCCGGTCTCCGCTCGCGTCGTATGTACAAACGACGAATCGATGCCCATTTATACGACGACGAAGATTATGCCAGAAGAGATTGACTTCTTCGAGAGGAAAAGAGAGAGAGAGAGAAAGAGAAAGAGCGAAATCTTGTTGGTGCTTTTACGACGATTGATGCATACTTGGCTACTTCGTTACACATCGCTCACCCGCGGGCATGCCAATCGCCGTTTGTCTCGCCGTGAGGTCCCGTTGCGAGCTCCGCAGAGCGCCTCCCGAGCTTGAAGTCTTATCACCATAAACTAATCAGCCGTCAATAGGAGAGATCGCCGCGGTCGTAAGTAAGCCGTGCCCATAGAAACCGCGAACAGCGTGCTAAAATACTCATAACGCGCGTCCGTACGGCTCTTGCGCAGGAAGCGCGACCTTTAACGGGAGAGTAGAGAATCTCTGCGCGCGCGAGCGCGTAGTGCGTTTCCCTCCGCTCCGCCGTCGTAATCTAAAACGCACAATTCTGTTGCAAGGCGGAACTCTCCTTCTAATAAACTTGTCACTGTAAATTTCAACGTTGCAACATAAGGATCTTATTATTGCCTTATTATTTTATGTGTGTGCGTTTAATAATATATAAATACGCGGCAATATAATAATGACGTAATGGAGGAAAGATGAGGAAAAGAAAAAAAAGAACGCGCAAAAACTCCATCGCCACGAAACACAATAAATCTTAATTTGAATAATCTCGCCGTTAGACGACGCGTTGCAAAATTTTTGACCTACATGTGTGGCCCGAGCCATCGATTCGAAAGTTCGGTTCTCGAGGCACGGATACGTACGAAAATGAAAAATTATACGATACGTGAACACAGAACATTTCGTGTAATGAGTCGACCGGCCGTGGCAGATGAATCCTTTCTCTACCTAAACGCAAGTGGCTGATCTATCGATCAAACCGATCTATTAGCTCGGCTATCGATCACCGCGCGTCGCGCAGTCAAAGTCGTCGGTTGAAGTTCGTTAGACCGAAGTTAACAGGTCGACCCTGTAATGAAACTCGACCGGAACTCGTCCTCATTTTCTACACGTAACTTACGTGTCTTTTTTTTTTTTTTATCGTAATTTATCATATGATTAAAGGAACTACGTTCGCCGACGAGTTTCGGGTATGCCGGTGTTTGCGGGATAGAATAGGTCGAAGGTCAAAACACGTTCGACAGAGAAGAATCCACACGCTGAATTCTTTTCTCGCCCTTTCTCCCCATTACTCGGGTTTAACGTCTCTCCAATTAAAAAAAAAGAATCTGAAAACGAGACGTTTGAAAGTAAACGTCTAATGAGTTCCGCTGATAGATCGATTCTGATTTACTTCCCAAACATATACACAGCGGAGTGCTGCGCCATATCGTTCCGCCGGCGGAGAACGGCGCGCGATAGTAGGAAGCGGCGGCGAGGGAAAATTACTTCTCTCGTAACACGAAACGATATGGCGTACATATTATTATAACGTAAGAGCTTAGAAGTTAATAAAAAAAACAAAAAAAAACAAAAAAAAAAAACAAATTTGTAAAGTCTAGTTTGATTAAACCCGATGCTTCTTGTTTAGCTTGCGCGATTCACGCAGCGGCGCGGCGCGATCGCGCGACCAGCCGAGCGACCGATAATTCATTATCTTCGTGCGCGCGGCGCGGACTCGTCTCATTTTCGCCGCACGGGGTCCTCGATCACGCCTAACGGCATCGCATCGGCGTAAATACGTTACGTAATTAATTTCGCGCAAAGCACGGCTCAACGGTGTTATATTTATAGCGGTGCATTAACCCCGCGGGCTTTTATGCGGCTTGCCCGCTCGCACGCGGATACACCGGAGTCATAGACGAGAAGGGCGAGGAGGGAGAGTCGGAAGAAAAAGAATTTCAGCGTTGTGTTCATCGGAAGAACTCTAGCTCGCTTGCGCTCGACCGCTTCGTTTGCCGCTTCGCTCACTCGCAACGTATCCGCGCGTGCAAAAAAAAAAAAATGGAATTCCCAGAGGTCGAACTCCAGGTGGAAATATCGATAGGGGGTCAGCGCGGAGGTTAGTTAGCCACGCACGAGCCGGTGCTGCCGCCTTCCTGATCTTCCTTTTCTCTACGCGGCTTCTTCCTTCCTCTAGCGCGACCTCCTCTCTTTTTCTCTCTCTCTCTGTCTTTCTCATCTCTCTTATTCTCTCTTCATCCTTAATACTCCAACTTCGTCCTCCGGATTCTTGTTATCTTCTCTCTTTTTCTCTCTTTTTCTCTCTCTTTCTTCTTCTCTGTTTCCCGCGAGCAATCTTCGTTTTTCCTTCGTTCGGCGTAGGTGCGGATGTGCTTTTAACCCAGTACAGAGTCCACACTGACGGTGGACCACTGACTGCGCACAATTAGGCCTCGGCGCAGAACGAATTCATCTTCGTTGAATGCGCGAGACTCCAACCAGTTCGGCACGATCGATTATCAATCATTCTACCGCGAGCCACCTTCGAGGCCTACCTTCGTGCATACGGAAATATACGTAACCTTGTATACATACACACGTCAGACGCGCTCGAAGTGGCCCGCGGGATGTTTCCACCCCCGCGACTGACCGATCCCTCGATCCCGTCCGTTTCGACGTTTCCTGATAGACGTTTCCAGTGCTCAACCAGTCCGGCTACGTCGATCGGGATAAAGTGGCTGTCGAGATCCCGCGATGATGCGCGGCCGGATCTTATCGGCGCCCGAGCAGAAATCTAATTTTCGGGCGTCGTGATTAATCGCATCCGATATTTTTGTCGGAATATTAAGTGCGCCCGATGTGCCCGAGCGATCGCGTTCTCCGTGTGCTTATATATATATATATATATTTTATTTTTATTTGTAAATACATTTTCGATATCACGCTGTTACCTTTGGCAGAGATAAGTTCGCAGATGTTTGGGATCAACTTCGGGACGAGAAATACACCGCGCAAATTATAGCTTATCATCACGCGCTCGCGATTTTCCGAACTTTGTTCTTTCTCACCGAATGTGTGTGTACACACTCGATGCTCGAATTTAATACACCGTGAACTAGCGCGATGCGATCGACGATATCTCTCCTCGGTGATTTGAAAGAATAAACATTATCCTAACACGTGACCTTTGAGCGTATCTTATTTTACACGTATGCCGGGATAATTTGCTCAATCCTTTTATATTATAGCCTACGCGCGGAATCCATAATCCCAGGGAACGTGGCGAAAATCCGAACATCGTGGGTGGCGCGGCTCTTCCCTGCCTATTAAAATTTCGAAGTTTTCTTTTTATTTTTTTTTATTTTGATATCGACGCCCCGATCGACCGCGTGTTTGCGTTCTCACCCAATTATTATACATGTTCGAACGCGTTAAGTAAATGATGCGTTGCTTGATTGCGTACTTTACGAGAGAGAAAAGCGTGAGAGATACTTTTTGATATTTATTGACTTTTTATCGTACATATGTAAACATATACGTAAACAAATTCGTGAAATAAGATTTTGTTTTTAGTCGGGTACGATAAAATCGTCGTGTGTCATTGTGCCGAGTGATTTATAACTCGTACGTCGATTCGCGCGCGTTGCCGCGTCTAGAAAATCGTTTTGCATTGCGCAAAATTTAATAAAGCAATCCGCGCGCGCATCGACATCTCGATTCCTCTAATCTTTCTCAACCGCGATCGCGCGTTCGCGCGCGGCTGCGGACCGATGAAAGTAAAGTGTTCGCGTGTCATAATTATGTAACTGCGTGAGTGGTGCAAAATCACTCTATCTCACCGAAAATCCCATACATTGTCGAAATTCAATTCAAAGGGAGTAATGATTTCGCGTATAATTGAATGCAAATTGCGTGATCTCGCTCTTATACGATGTTTCGTAAAAAAAGTTTCGTAATTATATTAAAATTAATATCCATTCTGTGTAATACTGCTGTTTTGTTAATTTTTGTCTGGGGGAAAAAAAAACACGCTCGGT
Source organism: Pseudomyrmex gracilis (assembly GCF_002006095.1). Lineage (NCBI taxonomy): Eukaryota > Metazoa > Arthropoda > Insecta > Hymenoptera > Formicidae > Pseudomyrmex > Pseudomyrmex gracilis. Next base: position 513,939 of record NW_018020689.1, read on the forward strand.
GTCTTCTCCGCGAGATTAGGCGAGTAGGAAAGTATCGAGAGAAAGTTCGCGCGAGAGCGCGCGCTTCGCGTAAAACGAAACACCCGTAAATAATGGCAAATGATATTTACACAAGAAAACAAGCTTTTTTATTCGGAAGACGCAGTGCGACACGGCGCGATCGTCCTTACGAAAATAACGCTTGCCACTATATTCGCAGCTGACTGAAATGTCGATAGAGTCGCGTTGCTGCGGCGGACGCGTAGTGATAATAACCGAGATTAATAAATCCCGCTTTCCACGGCCATCAATCGCTGAAACGCCGAGGCGAGGATTGTTAACACGTTCCTTGCTTCAACGTCGACGATAGAAATATCACTCTCCCAGGCGAGATACGGTAGGTGCGAGGAGACTTTACCGTCTTCTTCCACCACCATCATCCACTCTCGCATCACACACCTTCACCCTCCTCCCGTGCTTCTCTTCTTCTTCTTCTTCTTCTTCTTCTTCTTCTTCTTCTTCTTCTTCCCCGTATCCGCTTCGTCTCATTCGCTTCTGCATGTTTCTCTTCGGTAATCCGCGGGTCTCGGGGCGCGATAGCCGCTCGCGCGCCAACGCGCCGCGCTCGCACGCGGACGTTCCCGCTTGACAAATGATCGTTGGCGATTCGATTTGTATGCTTTCTATCCGTACGGAGCCGCGCTGAGCGTACATACGTTATGACGCAATTGTAGAAACGAAGGGAAGGAGCGACAATGACGCCTCCGCTTGCGCCGCCGCCGGTTCCTGTCTCACGCCCCGCGAGCGCTTAATGTACCTGTGATTCAGAAATAGCGAGAGGGGTACCGGAGTAAGGAACAACACGGGGAACTTAAGTCGAAAGCTTATCGTTCAAAATTATCAAAACTATTATACGGGACATATGTGTGTATTTTGTGCATATTTGAGAAAAATTGTGTACGATTATCGCATAATTATCGTAACTTGTCTTACTGATCAAATCACGATAGCAAAATAACAGAGAAAATGAACCGAAAAAAACTATCGTTTTTTTGCAGTTACGAAAAATATGCAAAATGCCAACTCGTCAAGCACAAATGTTTCTCCAGTCAGAAAAAATTTGACTGATACGAGAGTAAAAGACTATTTCCATCACTGTGGGATTTAATAACGCCGCTGAACTGATTTTTAAGAGCGGGCGCGCCTTTTTCAGTCCGACGCGACGATGCTTAACGGCGCCAAACAACCGGCCGTGTGGTATCTACTTGACTACGAAATGAGCGAGCGACAAGTAAAACGAGCGGTGCTCGTCGTTAAAAACTTGTCAGCGACTCCCCCGCGGGTAAAGCTAGCTAACTCGCGGTAATGTCACTGCGATGGGGGACTTTTTTGCGCGCACCGTCCGGCGAAATTTCCATGCGCGTAATTCCCGAAGCGGGAAAGGAAGGGACTGTCGGACACGCACGAACGGGCGTAATAATCTTCGCGAAATCTGAGCGATCCTTGGGCATTTGCATACAAGCTGGTCGTTATATCCTCGCTCCTTGCGCGCTCGTAGAATGCGGAGGCGGAGTTCCCAATTTTGTATCAAGGGTTCGACTCTCGGCCGAGGGCGGCCCACCGCCGCATTGCCCACCGTGCGTAATGTTCGACAGACGGCGGCAAAAAGGTTATTACGTTTTTTGCCGGTTGTCCGAGATTAAAAACGGCCGGGAGCGTTGTAATTGCGAGTGATAGCGCGGCGGCGCGGGGGCCCCCCGCTACCGGGCACCGCAGCAGGGGCACAAATAGGGTACGAACCTCGTCTTACCCCAAAGGAGGGGGGAGAGAGAAAGAGAGAGAGAAAGAGGGGAATATCATTCCGGGAGAGGACGATGAAGGCAAAGTGGAAGACGACGACGCCGTGGATCCCCGGGGCACGACCGCGCAAATTACAGACTAGCGCCAGCAGGAGCCAGCGGGAGCGTAGCGCCGGTGTAGCACGGAAGCTTGACCACGCTTCTCCGCGTGGTTTCTCTTCTCTTCTCGCAGCGATGCAGCCTTCGCTACGTACACGACTATCGACACTGTTTGCTAATTAGACGGCGTTATGCGTCAGTTCACCCGGGCGTGATTATACTTTCGCATCGCGGCGCGGTTGAGTCACCGAGATAAATGTTGACCGACTTTAAAGCTATTTTCCGTGTCTGTTCTATTAGCATTCTTATTTGATATCATATAGAGATATAAAACGTTTTTATTGAAATATGTAATAGAGCGAAAAAAAATCGCGATCGAGATTGTGATCGATATCTATCCGTTCCGACCAATTAAGCGTATCGCCTGATAGGCAATCAAGAGCACGGCTAACAGTTTAATCGACTGGAACGCGCCATTAGACAATTTTTGAGCGGTGCGAATAGCTATCGAGAGGTCAGGGTGCAATACGAGCTATAGTATACACGGAGTCGCTGCACGTATATATGCGCGCACATACACACACACACACATGCAAATATATGTACGCACGCACCCACCGAAGAAAGACTCAATCGCTCATAGTGTTTGACACGCACGTCATTAATAATATTCAATATTATTACGTAAAAGATGGCAAGAGTACTCTCGGTACATTATGTCGCCCTATTGAACACTATACAAGCGCTTCATTTTCCTTCGTCATAGTACACGTCTCGTGGCCGCACTACATGCCCATGGGAGATTACATTCACCTGAAAGAGTGTCCAGCTTGATAATCAGCCTATTCGCAGACGACAACACACGGTTGTCTGCTGCTCATTTACTTCCACTGGTGCGCGAGGAGCGACGACGCGACGACGACTCGAATCGTCGTCGTCGGGAAGGGCGGGAGGTCGCGATCGATCGGAAAGAAATGGCAAATTTTCACTCGCACAACCTCGTTGCCCCCGCCGCCCCGTCCCTCTTCTTTTACGTAATACGATTTTCAATTGCACACACCCATCACGTATCGCAACGCCTTTCTATTCATATAATCTTGGCCGGGCATGTGCGTGCACGCGCGCGCGGGGAGGATGCTTTTGATTATCGAACCTCTAGAGGCGCGAGCGCGGCCATAATACCGACATACCCGCGTGCCTCATAGCGGGTATGCATTATAATGCATCTCTACAATGCACTGGCGCGGTATACATCAAAGCCAATAGCTACGTGAGCGACTACGGGCGCCGCGGCAATAGCGGATCGTCGATATGCCGCGGCGATCACCGAATAATACATTGTTTGGCGCTTGGACAGAGGACATTGACACATGTTATGTCAAAGTTTTTTTTCTTAAGTAATCGAAGTGATATCATTGTTTTTTTATTGTGTGTGATTATTCAATGAAGTCTTCGTATTATATATTAAAATTTGAACCTGAGGAATGTGTCGTAATGCGGTTTTGCTTGGGATGAAGAAATACACACTCGAGGATATTCCCACAACATTCATCCTAAATGCCTGTCCAATTCTGAACACTCATGAAATAATTGCGAACGACATGTGAGCGCGACGAGATAACTTTTACCTACGCGGAGAAGAGAAGAACAAAGGGGCCTCTGAGGCCCGCGAGAGCTGGCTGACCCAATACCGTACGTACCAACCGACCGATGCTGGGAAATGCTCGACAGAAACGATCCCGCGGAATTCGCAGCCGGCAGTGCGTGGACGTGCGCGGCGCATAGCTACGAGGCGAATCGTCGTTCGTATCATGACCGATTCAATCAGAGGTGGCGCCGGCCTGCCAAGAAGAGGGTACAAAGGAACAAGCGAGAAGGTAGATGAGAATTGTGTACAGAGGAAGATGAGGAATCGCAGACAGATGAGAAAAGTGAGTGGAGGAAGTGGAAGGTTGAAGTCCGACGCGTAATGCATTATATGGGCGTGTATCCCTGTGTGCAGGAAGAGAACATCTTATCGCCAACAGTTCTAAAATTAATTTCTGATTGCGGAGATTTTATAAGAATTTATAATTGAACAGAATAGAGAAAGAGAGAGAAAGAGAAAGAGATCGTTCTGTTGATTCACTGCGAATCGTAGAGACGGAGCAGAATTATTAGAAAATAATCTTCTATATTCTAGTTCTGATTGCATTTATTCATTTTTAACAGATGAAGAGATACACATGAAAAATGTTGCATTTTATTTGTATATATGTATATACTCTTCAAGGAATAAAAAATAAACAGTAGCACGCGGTACCAATCACGCCGACAAAGAGGAAGCGAACGAAGCAGTTTCGAGGGTGGAGAGATGCGGTTCTCCTGTTGCAGAAGTCGAATGGACGCAGTAGAAAAGGAAGAGAAAAGCGAAGCAGCAAGAGAGAACGAACGAAAATAACAATCCGTCGCGCCAGGCCGGATCATCCCAGGCGGCGTGTGCTAACTAATGGCATTCAAAATTAGTCCTACCGGCCGCGAAATTATTGAGTCCGATTCGCGGACGCGGCGGCCGATGCCGTCGGCCTCGTCGCGGACGAAAGTTCTCCGGGCGTGGGACTTACAGTAGCCGGGTCCGTTCCTCGCGACCACAATTGCCGGGGGCCTGCCGGGTTTGTTCGATATTAGTTTTCGACCCCGCTTTACGTCCACCTCCCTTCCATCTCTCTCTTTCTTTGTTTCTCGCTGCAACTTCTTTTCCCATTTCTCTTCGCCTCTCGCCTCCGCGAACTCGGTCGCGAAAACGTTTAACTGGTTATTACGGTTATAGAGAAGCGGCGCGTTCTCTCGCGATATAATCCGTATCCGTTCTCGTTTCTTTAATCTAGCCGGCGATTCTTATTGCCGCCGCTACCGTTCATTATACGCCACCATCCGAGTTTTCTTACTCTTGCTAGATTATCCCCGACGCGGCGTTCGGATTTAAAAATTGAGCCTGCGCCGAGATGGAAATGGGTGGAGATCGCGTTCCGAGATGATACGGTATTATAAGAACTGTTGTTGCCAATAGAGACAATTTCCTTAGAGTATTTCCTATACAATTGCCGCGAAGACGGTGTCTTCATAAAAATCGACGGCTTCTCTTCTTCCATTAAGTTCCGCGTCTTGATATATAAATCGAGAAGATGTAAATCAGATGCGAAATATATACTTTCTCATCTCCATCATACGTTATTACATATTTACATATTTAGAGAAATTTAATTAGACTTTTACAAGCTGGAGAAGGAGATTCTTCGATGTATCACTATCAAGTGCCGTTTTCTTTTTTTTTTTTTTGCTTCTTTAAAAGGATTACAAATTGCTGCACATGCCAAATAAATCTATAGACTCGAGTGGTTTGTATTCTTTAAAGAAAGAGTATCTCTCTCTTGTATCGGTCAAGATAGCTAATTAATCGACGTTACCGGTTACCGTACGTGAGCGACTGGGACGGGAAAGGAGGGGGAAACGGTCAGGCGCGGTGGAATTTAACGGGGACGCGACGAGTGGACCAACGCTAACGATGCCGCCGCCGTGAGGCGTTGATTGACTCGTGCCTCGATTTGACACGTGCTTCGTCGCCGCTGCTGTCGGCGATCGGCTAATTTGAAACGAAGCGACTCTCCGCGACGTTAATGAGTGTCTTGTAACGCGTTAGACGTTGGTCATATCCCTGAATCGTGACGCAAGCCTGACTTCGCGTAACCCTTTCACCCCTACACGGTCGATTTGGATGGCACGATGTTCTACGATGACTCAATCGTTCTTTATAGATATTTGTTAAGTGTCTTGGATTTCTACGTTGATTAACTTTTACAGCTGTTTAATCATTCGAATGCTACTTGTTTCGCGAGAAAAATTTGCTGTGTTTCACTAAAACAGCTTTTTTTTTTTTTTTTAAAAAAAAAGTAAGACTTTATAGCCGACTTGTTGCAAAACTATTAATAATGTTATTAAGTGTCAAATATTACTTAATGTACTGAACAGTAAGAAAGAACAAAATGGCACAGATAAAGGAAATTAGATTCATTAGAAATTAGAAATTACGAATTGTTTTTGTAAACTTATAATCAATATTATTGACCTAAATTGCGCAAAAAATTATCAGTATATAATAGTATACTAAAACGAAATAAGAATTTATATCGCCAGTCACAAAATTATTAATACTTATTAGTATGTATACTATAGATATACTGTAATTTCTTTTTTTTCTGCGTGCCATTTGGCACTTTCGCGGTGCTGGATAATAATCTCTTCCTCGCTGCCGGTCCAAATAGCAAAGTGATACACGTTCTTTCGAAATTTCGCTCTGAACGGCAGTGACGGGATCATTTATCATCGTAGAAAAATACGAACATCACTTCCAAACACCTCTCCCTTCGCACTACATATACACGTTCCGCACGAATTGCCTTATTCCCACGAGAAGTTACGTACGCAGAAGACTGGCAAGGCTGGTCCATTCGACACGGATCTCATCCTCATCTAACGTGTCCCGCTTTTACCTGCCTATCGACTCCGCTACCTCCAGGATAAAATTTTCGTAACCGAAACGCGCCGCGACGAGACGGTTCTCTCGCTTTACAAGCGGCGGCGTAGTCGGCGGCGTAAAAGCGGCTCGCGGAAATTTAATTTGAAGCTTGGTTAGCCTTTTCATTAGAGAGTCTTCTTCTACGCTGTCATATCGCTTAGTTCAGAGAAAACATTTTCTCAGTACGTTGAAGTAGACATGTCGTTATTGTAATAATGCTCTCGTCAGGTCTCTTCTAATGATTATCCGGTTGTCTTCGAGTCGAAAAGGTAAATAAATGCGCGATCTCTAGTTTGCGAATCTCTGCTTCGTTGCGTTATTTGACGAAGTGCGGAAAAGGTCTGTGTGTAGAAAGATAGACGGACACACGAGTAAAACGGTGAAAGTTGAAAGACGGTGTCGAGTTTTCAATTTTCGTTCACTCAATTTCTATGATAAATTAGATAACTTTTGTGTACATTGTATCTTTCTCTCTCTTTCTCTCTTTATATATATATATATATGTATACACCCTTTCCCGCATAGAACTGGAATATTATTATTTAGTAAGTTGGCGGTTTTTTCAGATGTTTAATTATAGTATGTTAATTTCCTCTTTTGTAGGTCAATTCCGTGCTCGCTTGCATTCGCGTCAGTCACTCATATGCGCGTATATACGTTACAGCGATTTGTGTACAAGAAGTGTTTCCTTGTCGTTTCCAGCCACTTAGATAACAACTTCGGTTTAATTAGTCCATTAGGAATGAGATTGAGATTTGGGATAGAGGGAAAGTACTCGGCTAATCATGCCGACGTTGCGAGAGATACGGGAATGAGATACGAAATTCCGCTGCAACAGCGCGGCACATAAAACAGACGCGCTAAACGTCGGAATTATTACGCGTGAGTTCTGCGCGTTAAGCTGCTGATCGTTGTCACCGTCGCGCGGAGTAGTAATTAGATAGAGCCTCGCAGGTGTATTACGCGCGGCGAGCAGCGCGACCGGGTTGCCTGCCTCGAGGCTTCGATGCCACCTTCGAGAGAAAGTAACGCGACGCTCGCGGCTATACGATTTCTTGAACAAACGGTTCGTAATGACGCGGATGCGCAGCAAGTGCGAATAAACGAGATTCTGCTTAAGAACGTCGGACGTGAGCGCGGCGAGGGAAAACAAGCCGCGTCTAATTTTCCTCTTAGCTCCGCGTCGCGCGGATAATCGTGATCGGCACGCGCGCGAGATCCAGCGAAAATCAAACTACTACACGACTCCAGCCAACGGTCGTCAATAAGAGCCGGTCAATTAGTCGGACCGGGCCCGGTTTGTTAGCGATCATTTATTCCAAGTTGGTCGAGCACCGCCACAATTACGCGCGCCGACGTACACACAAGCGTCGAGATCTCGTCGATTCCGCGCGATTGTCCTCGACATCGGCGTTAGATATTTCAATTGTCCGATAGAGCAGCTTTCTATCGGGCGCGACCCAGGCCGGATGTCATTGCGGCATTGAATGAACGGCATATAAATTTAAATCAAGCAGAGATACCGCGGCGCATTATGTTCCACGGTCGCGCTCGGCTCCACGGAGCCGCTTACCGTGTATGAGGCACAGATCGCTAGATGCTATTAGATACGACCTACGCGAAGTTCGAAGGTGTCGAAGACTGGGTCCCCCCACCCCTTCACCGCTCTTCGACGCTGCGAATTTGCACGACGGGTGATTCGAGTGGCGCGGATCGGGGACGCCCACGCGCACGCACGTACCAGTAAGTCATGGATACACGACGATGCTTGTTCGTGTTTCATAGATTTGCATAAAGCGGAATCAATTTAGCGAATCCCCAGCGAGAGTATATATCGGTCGGTGGTTATGGTCTAGTGGCTGACGTATTGTTTATTGAATCGCAGCGAGAATTCGTTTATTTAGGACGCTGCAATTACGCCTCTGCGCGCGTTTGTGTACGCGAACGTACGCTTTGAATTAGCAATCAATAATACTCTTTCACTTAATACTCCATTCAGGAAATTTGATACTCTAGTTTTAATTTTTCTATACTCGTTTCAATATCCCTATTGCTATTTCAAACATTCTCACACCGGAAAAAGTGGCAAAAGCAATATTGACGATAGATAAATAACTTTATGATAAAAAAAAAAATCATAGATTCACGATGTATTGTATAAAGTCATGTCACGGGGATGACATTTTGCAGATGACGAATGAGAGCCACTGATGGCGGAAAGGCACCGCCGGGACGTAGAGCGGAGACCGTTCTGAAGCACAGAGGCCCCCATTACTTGTGTCCACAATGTCGAGATATTAACCCGCTTCACCTGAATGCTCGCCGTGTGCACGCTCCGCGTATTCCTCTCGCGGTTCTCTCCGTCGCCGCGAGGACGCCTCAAAGCGGAGAGAAGAGAGCAGAAGGAAGGAAGAAGAAGAAGAAGGAGAAGGAGGAGGAGAAGGAGGAGGAAATACGAAGGTACGACCGCACTTTACCTCACCTTGCATACGGGGGCCTCGACTAACGTCGTGCGCTCGTAGAGTCGTGCCACTTGTCCTGGAATTCTCGTCGGGACAAGTGGCGTTCGAGTGGGTCGTCTTCCGCATTCGGTGGACGCGCTCGAATTCTACAGGCATTTTCTACTTACCGTAAATAAGGATGCTCGGAGAACTTGGTCGATCTTCTTGCGGCACTCGGAATAACTTTACTGGTACGGCACGACGCACGGCTCGATCTCTTTACTGACAAAGTCCTTATGCAAACTGAAACATTTATGTAGAAAAATACGTATGTATAGGAGCCGTATAATTTTACCAACAAGTTTTAATAATAAATATTAATTTAATAATTAATTTAATAATTAATTATTAATAATAAATATTGAAAGTATTATAAATATTATTTAATGCGTGGCACATATTCCGAAATTGAAATTGAAAAATATGAGTTTAGTTGTTCGAGTGTTTAAGAATCTGTAGTATGTTTATTCAATTGACTGGGAAAGGTATTGAGTGCAGAACGGGTGCACATTGCGCGACAATGACTACGCGCGGCCTACGCACCCGCGCTCTTTCGCAGAACGATATAATAAGAATAATAACTCGCGATTTTACTGTCCCCTTTTCTTTTTTCCATCCTTTCTCCCTTTTCTTCAGGAAGAATCATTTTCTGACGTGACGTGCCCTATTCCTACATCCTCACGCTACACAATGCGCCGCTTTTGCGCCCGTTCCGCTTATACTTAATGCACCGTGGCATCGCTAAACGCATCTCCGATCTTAATACCGGTGTTATAATGCGCGAAATTAAATTAGCCAGCACGTTGTATCGCAAACAGGTCTCTCACACGAGCGTGACACCTAAATGGATCAAATGTTTCTCTCCCGCCAGCGATTAATTCGCAACATGAGCGAACAGAAGAGAGAAGAGAACATTAACGCTCGGTCATTTATTACAGAACACAACAGACACATGTAATTTCATTATTCGCTCAACTTTATTTATAAGCTTCGCCGTTGATCACATCTCATTAACAAGCAGAGTTTATATTATTATGAAAATAAAATTATAAGCATGTAAATAAATATCTTTTTCTTTTAAAAACTTTTTATGTACATTGTCTTTAGCAATTAGTTTTAGATTGTAGTCATAATCAAACAATTGCACAATAGCCAGATTAGATCTCGAGCGGCTGTCCCGATCGAGATCCAAGGGAACGGCCGCGGGAAAAGACATCGCAAATCGGAGCGAAAACTTTCGTGTCTCGACGACGTCGCGACGGGACGACTAAAACGCATACGTGACGCATCAACATTTACGATGACCAAGCGCTACATTCCGCAACGACCTGAGAAAGGCGTAAACAGACCGGCTATATAAACCGCCAACAGAGATTCGAAGCGTCCGCGACGCGGTACAGTCGGCTATGCAAACTCGACCTCGATTTTCTTCCGCCGCGCGGCGACAATCTCGGCGTTACAACAACGCCGAGATCTGTTTCCCCAGTGTAACACTTCTCTCTCGCGCGGGAATTATTAGATTTCAATAAATTTTAATGAGATTTCGTTTCTGTCCTCCCCTCTCTCCGAAAATTAACGTCGCCGGCGTGACGGCGTTGCACCGCGCGACTACGCGGCGCGGCTTCCGCGCGTAATTGGCGCTTAGCGCGGATTTACGATCTCTTGTTCTACGAGGGCCGCGCGGCGTATTTCGCGATAACGAGATACGCGATATGTATTATCGATCACCGAACATTAAAATAAAACCACGTTTTAATCGACGAGTGTGTCAAAGCCGCGCGCGCGTACACACGTCCCGCCCTATAAAAACGATCCTATATCTCTGTTAATAGTTCGAACGTGACACGGTCCGCTTTACGGGCGTTCTAAAGATAGAGTTCTCCCGTTTCGCAAACGTTTCCTTAGCCGAGCAGTTAAGAGTCGCCACGCGGAATACATTTTACAGATAATACTGTGTAATCGGCGCGCCGAGGCGCACGAACGTGTTCTCTCTCTCAGTCCGTCGATTTTGCGACGCGATTGTACCGGCAGGCACGGCGTGTTACATATTAGTGTTAATAATTCACGATTTTATGGCTGCGAACTCGTGAAGTTGGCATTACCGCCGGTGCCTCGGGGCACAATGCAGGTACAGTTTGCACCGACGCGACCGGCGAGACTCTCCGTATATACCATTACTCTTTTCTCTCTCGTCTTTCTCTCTTCCTGGTGAGCGCTCCCCGCGCGCGCGCCTTATAAAGGTTTAAACACGCCGTAAATCCTCGCGCTGTATAGCGTTACCGAATCGCGACGATTTTTGCGACACGCGCTCGCGCTCGCGGTGGTGGTGCTCGTCGATAAATCAGACGGCGGGAGAGCCCGAACTAATCGACGAGACGCGGCGAAAACGCTCTTCGCGCCGCGCTTGTGTTTTCCCGTAGGTGTAAATTGAATATCAGCGTCAAGTGCCGAGGGAAAGAACCGAACGCGTTGAAACGCGATACAGACTCCGATACTTTGACCGATATCGATCTCTTTACATTGTAAAACGGAAGAAAAGAATAAGACGCGCGCGCGAAACGCGAAACGGTTCTCTTGTGAAGTCGCTCGCGGGGCGTGGGTGTTGACTTCCCGCGATATCAATTCAATCGCGGCCACAAAGCGCTAACGGATACAAGGTTCGCCGAGCAGTGAAAAATCTTAATTTCGAATCGTAGCGCTGTCTGGTTATTGTACAAGTCGACACCTTTCGCTCGGCGCCAATTGCGGCTTTTTGTCTCGCGCCTTCAACGTGTTTTGTGCTGTGATAAGTCCGCTATTAGAGTTATCAACACTTCGTATCTTGACTTTATAGAGTCACTTACGGCGAAGTCAAAGATTATTTATATCGGACAAGCTGAATAAGATAAATTACAATGAATATGTTTTTCACATGTCGTTTAACTTAATCTCTGACTTTCTCTCTACATCGTTTTCAAACGCACGTATGTACTCAATATCTGCGTATATAGCCTGCGTCTCGATTTTCTCGCGTCCTTAAATTACCTCTGGCTAATGAAGTCACCCCGCAAAACTGCCATTTAGAGCCGAGCTCGTATCTCGGCAGCTTTCGAGAAGGGAATTCATCGGTGGCTGCATCGCCCGCGGGCTTCCGCTGGCGCCTCGCCGGCGTTTCTCGGCCTGTCATTACCATACGCACTCATCCGTTGCACGCACGACCTCACGTGCGTGCGAACACACATGCACGCCGCGGTGGATTCACGCGTGGGAGTACGCGAGCGACGTCCAAGTGTCTCGTGGTGTGCGATCGCGCAGGAAGCGCGAGAGCACGTGCCGGGACGATCGGCTCGGGGAACTCGATATTCGCGATAGTCGTCGTTCCGCCGATTTGCTACTATCAGCTCGTTCGTTTTAAACGCGACTTAAACGGGACCGTTTCGTTCCGCATCGCGTGCGAAACGACGCGCTATAGATGCGCACGGTTTAACGAGAGAACGGCGACGCGGAGTCGTAAACCGATAGCGATAAAGTTAATAAAAGGCGTGATACGCGCTCCTAAAATTAGCCCGAGATGTGGTAATATCTTAATAGATTTTTTACTGCCGCGAATCTTGAAAGATACACTTTTCTTGGAATCGAGCGAACGCTTTAGTTTTTAATGCGAAAGCCTTGTAGCGCAACGCCGTATTCGGTCGGTTGATTGCTTTGTGAGGATGTACGTGAGTACATCCTCACTTGATCGCTGGTGAAGTGTGCAGTGATCGTGTTGCATTGACGACAATGTGACGCGATCGTAGCGATCGGTTGTGGATTAGTCATCAACGGAAGTTGTCGTTGTCGATTGTTATGCGCGGCGAGATGCGTCGTCGAGAGACTTTAGTCGGTGAACAACCTCACGGCCTTGAAAGTGTTACACAGACTGTTTTTTAATTGAAGAATTTTGTAATTATCTTGTTTGATCTTTTAATTGTAATTAAGTGATTCAGAGAAACTACCTTATATCATTCTATCTCTTCTATTATCTTGTTTAATTCTGCCAATCTGTCACGATTTGATGTTTTTATAAACATTCCGATTTTTATGATCACATTTAACTGTTCGTATTGAGAGACGCGATCGATCTCCAAGATTTGACGCGAAATGCGCGTTTCTGTTGAAGGATAATTTGCTGGCGAGACTCGTAACACCTTTTCCGCGCAAGGCCGCACGTACGGCACGTCGACGAGGTAATTATTGTTGCTATTTCCACAGAAACGATCGTCCATTTGCACGTCGTAACAAGGTTGCACATGGCGTTACGCATGTGGTCATCGAAAGTGAAAGATTACGATATGTGTGACACGAATCGCCCTTGTGTGCGATTCGATATGGCGAACGCGCTTCGCTCGCAATCGCCTCTCGCACACATAACTGCGCTTGTTTATCATATATATTATATATTGTATATATTACTAACAAACTAGAGATCATCTCTGAGAAGATTGCGTGAGTTTTCTTGTTAGAAATTCTGAAGAAATTTCATTATTTAAATTTCATTACTAACTTAATTAACATAAAAAAATCAGATAAACATAAATTTTTATGGGTGTTTGATAAGAGACAGAAATTTCGATATTTGGCAATTAAATGACAACCATGTGAAATTCATTGAGGAAACGTTTTTTTGAGGCACCATTAATATTCTCTCGATAAGAAATGAAAAAAAAATAACACTTTGACATTTCTAAGTCGCAAAAACGATTTAGAATAAAATTTTTATTAGCCGATCGTAAATTGCGTCGCACACGGTTCGCGTTTTACTCGATTGCGAAACTATACCGTCGTAATACTCGGTGAACGAATTCCGCCACGTGGATCTCGTTGGTCCAGTCGAGACGAATTGAGAGAGACAAGTGTTTCCATCGTCGATCGCGTAATCTGCGAGCTTCGCTCGCAATCTGCCACGATCATCTCAACTCAGTTCAACGAGCGTTCATTGCGGGTCCATTCCTCTCTCTCTCTCTCTCCCGCCGAAGACGCGTAAAGGTCACCATCGACGTAAAGGCCTTTGCGGACGTTTCACATCACCGTGCCCGTTGCCATTTCTGGCAAATGGGTGCTCTCCATATCGCGAGGACCGCAAATCGAGTTGGTCAAAAAAAAACATCGGCTGTTATAAAATATTAATAGTCGATAGATTTGACGCTCGCCCGAATAAAGATTAATGAGTATTAACGTTTCTCGTCTCTGATGATCGCGTCGATTTCTTATAGCCCGTTACCGCTACAAACGTCGAAGAAAAGAATATACAGGAAGAAGAGCTATATAGCGCGATCTAAGAAAACCAAATCGATACATTATTAAACTAAACACGAAATTCCGGTTGATGATTGTATGGAGAAAATAAATTTTGTTCTGTCTTATTAAAGTATGCAAATTGCGAAGAGTTGGCAATTAATTAGCATTTGCATTAACATATTGGCGTCTCACACGTGTGAGAATGGATAATTTGCTGCGATGATATCTAAAACGGACGACGGTAATAAATGTGTTAATAAACACGTGGTTATCCGTGCCTTCAGCATGGGAGCGCATTTGTTTCGCGTCAATTTGTGAGCGCAAATACATATAATTCCGATACGTTGTGTAGCGTACGCGGGGCATTGTTGATGCCTCCTCTTGGTTGCGCATACCGTTACGGATATTATACGCTTCAAAAACGTTGTGTGTGCGTGGCGTCGTCGCCCGTGGCGAGAGTTCCGCGATCGACTTGATGAAACGAATGGAAGCGATTGTTCTAAGGAGAGGAGCGAGCGAGACGAGCGAGCGGGCGCGCGTTTTCCATCCATCCCTGCTCTTTCACCTCGCGATTCTTCCTCTCCCTCTCTCTCTCTCTTTCTCTCGCTTGCGTTCAATGGGCCAGAGATTCAGAGCAGCGGGGAAAAGCGGGGAGACCCAGACTCAGTTGCCAGGAGGAAGAGCGAACTTGTAAAATCACTCGGGGGTCACTCGGAGCACGCGAACTGGCGCGGCATGCCGGCGCGAAACGGTCCCGATACGCACCACCACCCGCTGTCGCTCGTCCGTGATGCGCCTGCCTTGTCCTCGACTTCTCGCCGGATCGAGAGGGCACACCTTCCCGGAATATCTTCTGTGATCCACTAAACTATGAAACCCAATGCGCCGTCTAATATGTGATATTGCAAAGGCAATAACTTGGAGAAACTATTATACACCATAACTCTCTTTCTCTCTCTCTTTCTCTTTCTCTCTAGCGTGAGCTTTATGCAAATGACCAAAGTGAATAGTTTTCACATGAAATTAAAGTCAGATAAAATTTATGCAAATAGGTTTAGTAAGATTCGAAGCGCATAAAGTATTAATAAAATGTTGTTACGCGTAAGGCTCGTATATTTTGTTTATAAAACTTTTGAAAAAAGATGTACATATGTATTTCTCGAATAGGCAAATCTTAATTTGGCTGTGACGATCGATGATGCTGCAGTTCTCGATTCTCGAGTTGCACGCGACGCTTCGAAACGGCAGACAATGACTCTCGAGAGAATACGAAGAGGTCGATACGTCGTTGAAAGTGAAAAGGCGATTAGGGGATAGGAGGGAGAGGCCAGGGGGGCGAGTGAAGAGAGAAAGCGAAGGTACGCAGCGCGCGCGCGAGATTGCGGCGGCGGCGGCGGCGGCGCATCGCATCGCATCGGTGGTGGCGATCGCCGTTACACTTGAAATTGCTCTCTTGCTCCTCTCTCTGTTTCTCTCTCTCTCGAGCGGCGGCGCGCGCAAAAATCGCATCGCGATCGGCTCTCTCGAGCTGAGACGCGCGCTCGCGCGCGATCGGGCGCGGGCAACCAACCCAGGCAAATGTCAGGTCGTGACTTTCATGCGGTCTACCACCTGCCATGGGATCGGTAAGTGCGTCGTTATTAATGGCGTCCCGATCCGATCGCATCCGGAATAGGCGTAGGTCTGTACGACGATGCCTCGATATTGCCACGGCTCGCCGCAGCTCTTCTCGCTGCGGGCATTCGATCGTTGTTTGCTCGCCAGGTACATGCTGCTCGAATGGACCGAGTTTACTCAAGAGTGTTTCTCGCGAATGGTCGCGCGGGGTGATGCCAGTCGCTGTGGATGAACCCGACGCACTCATGCGAACATCCGCGCGCGTTGCTGCAGAATGAAAATTCCCATACGCACGTAGAAGATGAAATTTAGCACATTTGTTTATCACAGCCCGTCGATACTGTGCGATATTTACTTCGCATCGCACAATTATCTCGTGTAAGTTTCACATCAGTCGAAAATGAAACAAAAAACTTCGTTCTGCTGCTTTGCAATATTTGTTATTTACAAAAATGGTATTTTTTATTTAAAAAACAGAAAATGCTGTAGTAAGCGGCGATACCGCAGCGAGAATAAACAATGATGCTGCAGCAAAAGCGATGATACTGCAGAAAATATTGTTGCGCGGAGGAACCTATATCGCGTTCCGAGATGAGAAGTTGTTGCGAGCCGATGAGCGACACGCAACTCCAAAATACCGGCGCCGAAATGTAGCTGAAGTGCTTCTTCAGCTTGACTTCGCGCTAATGTAGAGACCCCGCATTACAGTTGCGTGCTGCAGATTATACATGTACGTAGCTCACGAGAGAATATTATATCTTTTGTATGGTCGTTTTTGTTAGTGCGGTTGCTTTATTCGTCGTCGTTCAGAAGAGCGTTACTCACGCTTTCTAAGAACTTTTCGAAACGAGTGACAGTGACGCAAGAGATTCGAGAGAATCCAAGGGCTCCGCTAGTGCGTCGGCGACGGGGGCAGAGACAGTGCGACACGATTCGGTGTGGAAATACAGTTGCCCCGTTTACATCGAGTAAACCGTGTCGACTCCCACGCAACGCAGTTGACCCGCGCGAGATTACGCGATCGCGCGTATTATTACCGCATGTATTCTCAGCGCCGTGGTCGTCGCGACAGACATGAAAACGATTAACTTATCGATCCTATTTCGCGCCAGAGAATATACCTACGTTACAAATAAGTAAATCGTTTATTACACACTTTACGTTTATGAAGTTCGAAACGCTATTATTTCGCGTGCAATATCGTATCTTCGCGTGGAACTCCTCGAGTTCGCGATAAGAAATAGTAGAGATCCTTTTAGGCCGCAATAACGGATACGTCAAGCATTCCGCGAAGTACTTCCGTCTGTATTTCACTTCGAGTTCGCCTCGTGAATAAAGTTCGCTGAAGTAATATGCTCATCCAATCTGACTTAAAAAATTCACCCTTGTGTGCATGCGTTTAAAGCTCGAGAATATCTCTTTGCTCGTTTTATCGTTTGCCTCTTCTTCGCGCGTTTCTCGCGAGAGCTCACGCCAGCTCGCCTCGATCCAAAAAAGGACTGCCCGTTCTCTCGTAAATCGAGAACATTGCAGAATCTTCGGCCCGAGGCCAAATTCGTCGTACGTACACCTTCCTCCCCTTTCCCTCCCCCCTCCTCACGTACGTAGGTAAGTACGTATGTGCGATGCGCTCTCGCACCGAATCGCCTGGATGCGCTCGCGTGATATATCGATGACACGAGCGTGGGTGTACCGGAAAGCCGATCTGACCGTGACGAAGGATAAAAGACATGAGTGAAAAAGAGAGAGAAACACACAAGTTATTAAATAAAAGATTTTCTCACGGTTTCAACGTTGAGCGATCGGAGTGGTTTGCTCTTGTACATCTCGAAAACAATTGTGTAAACAATTGCGTAACACAGATTTTGTGTAACTTACTTAATATTCTTAAAATTCCTTAGAGGATAAAAAATATAAATGATTTTGTTTTGGTACACGTACGTGATTTGATCTACAAATATTTCCTAGCGTACGTTTCGAGGACAGAAAAACGGAAACGCGACACGTACCTCGCGCGTACGGACTTCGTCGAAGAGAGCGCGCGCGAGATGATCTCCCTCTCGCGCGTGCGCTCGGTCGACTGTAGCGCGAGAGTACTCCTCTTTATTTTTTTTTTTTTCTCATCCACAGCGAGCGGTTGCGATTCCGCGATTTACGATTCGTTCCCCGCCGTCGCGGGGACAGGCAGCGACGCTTTTATCGAGCGCACTGCGGTAACCTTTCCATAACTATCGCGTCTGTTGCCGTAGATCAACGGTAACGCCGCGGCGACCAATTTACCGAGCGACCTCTCGGTCGACCTCTTCTCCACCAGGCCTCCTTTCCGCAGGTAATACACGTATCTTGCAAATATATATATCCCGTTCGCGATGTATAACCCCGCGCAAGATTCTCTCTCGCTCTCTCTCTCTCTCTCTCTCTCTCTCTCTCTCTCTCTCTCTCTCTCTCTCTCTC